>NC_140227.1:2500-117500 GCF_951802725.1 Rutilus rutilus
CCTGGGACTCTACCCCTGGGACTCTACCCCTGGGACTCTACCCCTGGGACTCTACCCCTGGGACTCTACCCCTGGGACTCTACCCCTGGGACTCTACCCCTGGGACTCTACCCCTGGGACTCTACCCCTGGGACTCTACCCCTGGGACTCTACCCCTGGGACTCTACCCCTGGGACTCTACCCCTGGGACTCTACCCCTGGGACTCTACCCCTGGGACTCTACCCCTGGGACTCTACCCCTGGGACTCTACCCCCCAAAAAATATATAAAAAAATACATACAATTAAAAGATACAAAATTAACATATTCATTTATTTTTCTCAAAACAAATTGCAACACACCATTACAATAAAACAAATACATTACAAGTCAATCAACAACATAAATACAAAATATTAAGATCTATACAAAAGGGTCAAAAAAAGGACCATGAAGTTACACGTAAACTTAAGCAGGAATACGAAACTGTACAAAGAGAAACCACTAAAAAGTGTAAAGTAGTATGAATAAAGAAGCAAAAGAGGATGAGTGGTAGCTTGACGTTGTGGAGCTGGAGAGAGTTGTGACCAAGGCGGGTTGTGACAGAGGAAACCACCATGGAGGAGACAATGGAGGGAACAGTGAGGGAGAACATGGCAGGAGGCCCCAACATGCTCACCAGGATGTAGGGCCACGGCACAGCCGATAAAAGGATAGGTGGACCTTTGGTAAATGGGCCAGGCAGAACCCGGGGGACAACCAACTCAGATGGAGCCATTAGAGATGGGGACCTAGGCAGAGCTGAAGACCCAAGGCAAGACCACTGCACTGGAGGGTAAAGGCAGAACCATAGGGGTGGAGGGACAAAGCATAGCCGTAGGATCGGAAGTCTGTGGTTCAACCATGGTGATAACTGACCAAGTGGAGTCAGAGGGACGAGGGAGCCCGATACAGCTTGAGGGATAACTGCCCATGGTGGAGCTGATAGGTCAACAGACTGAAAGTTAAGTCCGGGGCTTAGCACGAAGACAGAGGATCAACACCTAGGCGGAGCTGGTAATCTGGAAGCCAAAGGCGGACCCAAGGATTAAAGGGTGGCCAATGAAGGATGAGCCAAAGGGCTGAAAGGAGCCAGCGGACACAGGCCCCATTAACTAGATGACATGGGTAGAGGAGGTGGGAGAAGGAGCATTAATGAGAGGCTTCATGCTGAGTGGGAAGGACATCAGTCTGGACTGTCTAAACAGCTGGAGGGACCAGCCAACACAGTATAATGAGAACAAAAAATAAACCAAAACAGAATATAAACATGACAAGTACTTTAAAGTAATAAAAAAAAAAAAAAAAAAAAAAGAAAGGGTTAGGATTTTACAAATAGGGTATTACAAATTACACAAAGTGGCATATGGGCACAAGTACAATCATTAAAAAGGGTAGAAACAAAAAGGTTAACAAAGGCTTTAAAAAACAGAACATCGAAACAGAAAAATGGACCATAAACAAAGTATAAAGACTTTAAAATGAAAACAAACAAAACAAAGTATAACAAAATACAAGACAAGTAAGTTTACAACTTCCATATAAAGCTTTACAATATTACAAGGGGCAAACAATGGCATAAAAGGCAAACAGACAATGCAAAAAACAAGTAAAATGCATTTAAAAACATTAAAAGCAAAAATTTAAATAAAGACCTAAATATACCATAAATGCAAAGAGACAGACAAAAAGGGTCATAAAATAGAAATAAAAAGGATGAATAAAAAAAAGGGACAAAGGCAAACATGATCTTGAATGGAACAAGAAGCGAAGCCATTAATACAAAAAGCTAATTAGTACAATATAAATAAATAAATAAATAAATAAATAAAAAACACTTAAGAAAAAAAAAACTTTGTCTTTGTGAGTGGGAGGCACCCCTATATATTGTGAGTGGGAGGCACCCCTATATATTATAGCTTAAGTGACTTTGATATGCACCTGCAGTTGATAGACTGTTGGGTTGCAGGGTTGAAATCTATCCTGGACAAGTCCCACCCACATAAGTGCCACCCAAGTCCAACACAAGTCCCACACAAGTCCCACACACCCGAGTCCAACTGTTGAACACTTAAAAAGAAAGTTCTCCACATTCATGAAAGTTCATGAAAATGAATGGAATACCCAGTGAACCCGATAGCTATTCCATCAAGAAGGAGAATTTTTTTTTTCAAACAGGTTAAATGAAAATCGCAGCATCAGACACAAATACAAATGGCCACAAGAGCATAGAGAAAAATCACAAAGCAGAAAAAGGGCATAGTAAGACAGCCACTAATACTAACACACAAAAGGCAGTCAGATAATAAAAACAAGTGCATACATATACAAAATACACAAACAGTAAAGACACAACATTTTATGCAGTACATTTCAATACAAAATACAACCTTTTTGGAAAAATAGCAATGGGCATAAAATACTCAATGGGACAGGGCCACAAAACAGCAAAATGGCTAATAAGGCAAGGAGCATAAATTAAAGATGTATGGAAGACATGATGTATATAAATACACACCCATGCATGTATATGTTTAAGAAAAATGTGTTATATATAAAAAAAAAATGAAATATATATAGGGTTAGGGTTATATATATATATATATATATATATATATATATATAATACACACACATATACATATACAGTAAATCCAGTTTAACAGACCACAGCTACAGCTGGAAGTTAGCTTTAGGACTCTGAAACAACCAGAAGTAGAAAAACAGTGTGAGGTGCAATAGGACAGGTAGAACATCAAGTGCAGAGAATGACCAATAATAATAACGAACACACATTTCTCTCTTTGATAAGATTACAAGGACTTAAACTGGTAGACAATTTTAAAATGTGCCACTTTAACTTGCTGTATATAGCATAACTTGCATCAAAACCTTTACTAACTTTGTTTTCACCAGTTTCAGTTCGTACAATTTCCGGAACAACATTAGCCAGGATGCCTAACAGAGGACAAAATGGCTCTTTAGTTTGATTATTACAATTTAACCCATTCTGATTCAACACTGTACAAAAATAACTATGCATTTAAATTAAAACATTTAAACCATTAAACAGAAATTAAATTTGTGACAGTTGAAGGGTTACAAATTTAAGAATCTATTTCAGATATGCTTTAAATGGTAAAATGGTAAATGGACTGCATTTATATAGCGCTTTCACAGACCCAATGGCCACCAAAGCGCTTTACAATATTGCCTCACATTCACCCATTCACTCACTCATTCATACACCGACGGCGGTGTCAGCCATGCAAGGCGATCCAGCTCGTCGGGAGCAGCTGGGGTTAGGTGTCTTGCTCAAGGACACCTCGACACTTGGTCAGGTGGAACCGGGGATTGAACCACCAACCTTCCGGTTTGTAGACAATCTACATGAACCACTGAGCCACTGCCGCCTTTAAGAATCTTGTATTTAGCTTTTAAGGTTAAGATGATGATATCACACAAATGATTCTTCTCTTTATTTTCTTTAATGGCTCTTGGAGCCAGAGCCACAGCCCAGACGTTGAATCGTTGGGCTGATTGGATTAGCACAAATGCGTTTGAATGGTTATGCTGATTGGATTGAGACTGGTAACATGCTGGAGTCTGGGGCGGGTTCCTTAACCTGTTGAGCAAGCCAGATAACCTGCCAAACCGGTTTTCGCCTGATAGAATCAACTCCTCCCTACTATTGTATGCTTTGTTTGAATCTGTCTCCACCTCCAGAAGTCCCTCCTCCTAAAATGTATATAAAATTGCAAGGTAAAGTTACTTTAGATCAGACTTGATGAACTACAGACTCGGAAGAATAAATCTGTTCTGCTTATAAGATCCATCTGAAGTCTCCTGGTTTTCTGCTTCGATGAAGTAATAAAAATTCCCAACACAGTCAATAAAGGATGTGCTCTTAAATGCCTACTGGGCAAACTACTAAATAGTTCAATATTAAGAACAAATAAATTCTTATTTTAAATGTTCAAAAACTTAAGTGAATCCAAATCCAAAGGAGTCAAAGGTTTAGGCTTAAAATAAAACAAGTCTCTTTAACCTGTTAGGTACACAAAGACAAAAGTCCTTATTAGAAATGGTTCAGATTCAAACAATAATTCTGAAGAGCTGTGGGCTAAACACCATTCAAACTTTGTGTAGGATGTACTCACCCTTTTCCAGTAGCGATGAAAAAGCAATTAACCAATTCCTCAGATTTACACATCATTGGTGTATAAAACATGCCACAATTACACTAACAGGAAAAATAAAAACAAATAACCAGTGAAGACCATAGAAACACAAAAACAGAAAAATAGACAAACACAATATATGCCAAACCTGGACAGTTCCTATTCTCAGACAGTTTGTCTTCAATCTCTTGATGCAGCTCCTCACAGTCCTCAATGAAACAACTCTTGATTGGGTCATTACATTTAAGTAGTGATGGGATGGTTGATACCGGGACTCCAACGCGGTTTTAAAAGCACTATTGTATCACACACTGTACCGATGCTTGTATCGAAATGACAATACCACATGATTGATGACGTTTGAAGCTTTGAAAGTCATGCAGTATCAGATGGTCGGGACAAAAAAAAAAAAAAAAAAAAAAAAAAAACACTACACTTCCCTATGACATAAGTTATATTTCTTAAAAACAGAACAACCAAAATATTTCTTAATTACTTTAATTATGATCACATACTTGTATATTTTATATCATTGATCAATATGTGAATCTGTTGACCAGGCTACACATCACACTGTCATGGAACAGAAGGGTTCACACAGGAAAAGTGGATAACAGGTTTTAATTGCAGAAGTAGCCTATTATATCACAGCGATGGAAGCAGGTAAGTAACTGAAGAATCTAGAGTACTGAATGAATCTGGAAGTTAAAGAGTCTTATCTGATGTAGGTTCTGAAATCGAGACTGAAGACTGAAGACTGAAGACTGTCTCAAAGGAAAGGAAAGAGTTCTCTGAGGGAACAACGACACCAGACAATGGTGAACTGCAGAGGGAAGGGTTAAAGAGTGCTGGATGATGATCAGTGAAGATTGGTGACAGGTGACGGTGATCTGTGATTGGGAAGTGCATGCAGGTGAGGGCCAGGGAGGATGATGGGAAATGTAGTGAGGAGGTGGTGACTAGCTGGAAACCGTGACACACACGAGTTGTGGCCTCACCCAGCTAGAAATTTTTTGTTCTAAAAATGTTCTAAGAACATTAGCATGTATTGTTCTATAAATGTTTTCAGCGGCTAGTTTTAGTTTTGTTCTCAGAATGTTCTTTTAAAAGTTTGGAGAACATTCTTTAAAAACATTATTAAAATGTTTAGTAGTAACATTCTTTTAACATTATTCTCTAACGTTCTTAGAAAGTTTTCAGCGGCTAGTTTTAGTTTTGTTCCCAGAATGTTCTTTTAAAAGTTTGGAGAACATTCTTTAAAAACATTATTAAAATGTTTAGTAGTAACATTCTTTTAACATTATTCTCTAATTTTCTCAGAACGTTTTCAGCGGGTAGTTTTATTTGTGTTCCCAGAATGTTTTTTTAAATGTTTAGAGAACATTTTCTAAAAACATTATTAAAATGTTTAGTAGTAACATTTTTATAACATTATTCTCTGACGTTCTTATAATGTTTTTAGCGTGTAGTTTTATTTTTGTTCCCAGAATGTTCTTATAAATGTTCGGATAACATTTTTTTAAAAACATTATTAAAATGTTTAGTAATAACGTTCTTATAACATTATTCTCTAATGTTCATAGAACGTTTTCAGCGGGTAGTTTTATTTTTGTTCCCAGAATGTTTTTTTAAATGTTTAGAGAACATTTTCTAAAAACATTATTAAAATGTTTAGTAATAACATTCTTATAACATTATTCTCTAACGTTCTTATAATGTTGTAAGCGGATAGTTTTATTTTTGTTCCCAGAATGTTCTTTTAAATGTTCGGATAACATTATTTAAAAACATTATTAAAATGTTTAGGTGTAACATTCTTACAACATTATTCTCTAACGTTCTTAGAAAGTTTTCAGGGGGTGTTTTTATTTTTGTTCCCAGAATGTTCTTTTAAAAGTTCAGATAACATTTTTTTTTACAACATTATAAAAATGTTTAATAATAATATTGTTAGAACATTATTTCTCCTAAAAGGTAGGATAACATTCTCTAAGAACACTCTAAAAATGTTTTGTGATGATGACCTTCTATAAATGTTTAATCATAACATTTTTAGAACATTATCCCTTTATTCTTATAAAGTTTTTAGCAGGAAGTTTTATTTTTATTCTTAGAACGTTCTTCTAAAAGTTAGGATAACATTCTCTAAAAATACTCTTAAAAATACTACTTAACATTCTTATACATTTTTTAGTGGGAAGTTTTATTTTTGTTCCCAAAATGTTCTCTTAAACATAAAAAATGCTTAGCTATAACATTGTTAAAACATACAATTTTATTAATCTCTAAAAAAAAAAAAAAAATCTAACAGGTTTATAAATGGCATTCACATAAATTATTAGAAGTTCTGCGTACAGTAGATGCCCAACATTAAATGAAGAACTCAGTAAAGTCCAATGTGCAATCACACGTCTTGACTGCTGTTTGCTCAGAGCGCTCATCATCAGTCTTTGGTTGTCTTGGTTCTTGCAGAAAAAGAATAAAGTCATCTGCATTAATAGGTGTTCTACTGTTCTTCTCTTCTTTTTCAGCTGCTATCCCAGTTAGCAGAATTGAGCTCCATTCTCTGTGTGCATGGTAGAGTTTTTCCTCATAGCCTATAAAAGAAGATCATGCAACAGTGTAAACAAAAATAATACAAATACATATTACATATTAAGATCACAAGCAATATTGACTTTGAAAACTTTCAAAATTAGCCAGCCTAATTATTAATCAGAAATTAATTAGATTAGTTTATTTAAAAGTATAAATATGATACCTTATGAGTATCTATTTTGTTTCTGTAATTTAAAACATATACTTAATCCATTATATACATGTTAAAGGGATACTCCACTTTTTTTGGAAATAGGCTCATTTTATAACTCCCCCAGAGTTAAACAGTTGAGTTTTACCGTTTTCTAATCCATTCAGCCGAGTTTCTGATATTTAGAATAATGTCAGTAACCAGACAGTTTCTGGTCTCATTGACTTCCATAGTATATATTTTTTCCTACTATGGAAGTCAATGAGACCAGAAACTGTCTGGTTACTGATATTCTTCCAAATATCAGAAACTCGGCTGAATGGATTCGAAAACGGTAAAACTCAACTGTTTAACTCTGGGGGAGTTGTAAAATGAGCCTATTTCCAAAAAAAGTGGAGTATCCCTTTAATAACACAACTAGAGGCTAAATTATTTTAACAAACTACAAACTTGGCTTGAGAAGTGTGAACCTCGAACTCAGGTAGCCTTGAGCACAGCTGCAGCATGTCACAGCACTGCCCACGATGCTTTTGCTCTGATGTAACAGCTCATTTTCATCAGTTATATTGTCTATGGATTGTTACATTTCTTACAGATTTCTGCTTGTTTTAAATCAGATACAGATAAAGTAGTACTGCATTTGAGATAGAACAATTTCTAGTGTGATTTAATCATACCTGTGAATCGTCTCTTTGCTATTAGCTAAGCTGTAAGTTTTAGTTACTTCAAAAGCAGAAAGAAAAATATGCTATAACTTCTGTTTCTTATTGAGAAATCACAGGACAGTGTTGACACTAACTTTTTGTGCTCCAGTAGGTTTCTGTGTGCGCACAATCTGCATGTTAAATGTGAGCTACTGTCTGTGCATATGAAAGCTTGTTTCCGCCATGGAATACAATTTTTAAAAAAGGTAATTGCGAATCACAATTCAAACTTTTTTTTCTCAGAAGTGCGAGATATAAACTCGCAATTGGCTGTTTGAAAGTCAGAATCACAGGATAAATTAGTAAAACCTGAGAAAAAAAAGCAATTCTGGCTTATTTTTTTTTGCTGTCGTTTCTATATGAGAACATTAATGCACTTCATCAATACAGCTGCTCTGAGAGTCACTTCAGCAGCATTTTAGCTTCATTTGAGAAAAACTATCATCATATCATAAAACACAGAGAAACTCAAAGGTCTACACGGCAATCCGTCAAATAAAAGTTTGGTTTAACCTTTGAAGAACGTTTTGCTTAAATCATTACATTTTAAATAATTGGTTATAGCAATTTAATTAAACCATTCAAATGGAATCAAGAAAACAAAAAAAAAATTACTTTTGGGAGATGCGAGAGCGAAGTAGTCCAGTGATAATTAACAGGCAGCCATGCATGGTTAATGCAATTTGCAAAGACCCGCCCCCTTTAGTTACTGTTGCTATGTCCAACAAGCCATGACGCTCTCACGCCACACATCATGTTGTCACGCAATGAAAAATACATTGCGGATCACAGAAAAAACGCTGAAACGTTTAAACGCAGAGACAAGACAGAGCAGGTTACTTTTGATATGAAAGTTGAAACAAAGTCTCAACGTTTAATTTGTGTAATTTTTTTAGAAAAAAATATTTTTGGTAAAATAAAAATGTAAAAAATACCTGTCAATCAAACTCCCTCGAAGGGTGAATTCTGAGGGGAGTAAAAAAAGACAGCTCACAATTCTGATATTTTCTTGCAATTGTGTGTTCTTGCCTCACAATTCTGAGAGAAAAAAAAAAAAAAAAAAAAACTGTAATTTTACTGATGGAAACAGACAGTAAAAAAGTGGACTTCAAAGATTTCTTATTCTGTAGCTCCCTGTGGGATTTTTTTGACAAGTCCATAAAAATGCATCCATCCATGATAAAAGTACTCCACACGGCTCTGGCAGGTTAATAAAGGCGAAAGGTGAAGCGAAGTGATGCGTTTGTGTAAGAAACATATCCATATTTTATATTTTAGGGCTGGGAATCGATTAAAAAAAGTAACTGATTATTTACACAATTTGCTGTAATTAAATGCAATTAATTGCATTTCCCCCAAGCTTGTAATCATCAATATTTAAACTTAGAATAACCTAATTAAACAACAAAAAGGAAAAAAAGGAACAGAAAATAGCCCTGTATTAAAATAATATTAAACATCAATATATCAATATATTATTATTTTCAATAATCAATCAACATAATAAATTTAACAATTTATTATTATAATTTTTTTTTTCTAATTATCAAAATAAAACATAGTCCTACAAAGCTATTATTACAAGAGCATGTGATCAGAGCATTTTACCATTGTTGTCAGCATGACTATACCAGCTCAGTAGGGCTATTTCACAGAAGTCTACTACTGAGAAATTTCACGTTATTTGACTTTGCTTTTCCAGTGCATGATCGGTACATGATTGGAGCGTTTGGGCCGTTAACGACAGAGCAGAACGCGCAGCGCAAACACGGAGCAGAACATTGAGCAAAGAGCTCAATGTTTGCTCAGTGTTGTGTGTGTGTGTCAGTGCGCCGACACACACGGAATGGAGAGCGCGGAGCGGAAAAGACCCGGTCATGAAAGCTGCGCGAGAATAAAACCTGATCGCCAAACACGGAGGGGCGGGACGGCATATTTTGCAGCCTTTTCCGCAACAGGAAGTCATTAAAATGAGGCAAAAAAAGTGCTGCGTTAATTGCATTTTTTTTATAAACTCGTTAAGCATCTCAAATTAATCGCGAAGATTAACGTGTTAATTCCCCCAGCCCTACCATATTTATAATTTTATCAACTTAAATAACTAGCTTCCAGCAGACAGCCATATGCAAGTCAAATTACGCCCAAAGAGTTAGTCAACGCATCGATACGCATATGCGCCTGCAAGGCTACGCATCACTACACTTCGGCCGCCATATGCGTCTATGAGTAGAAAAATGTGTCGTCCCAGTTTTTGATACGCGACGCACCGTTGTATGCAATACTATGCGTTGTTGGTGGGGGCAAAACTGCAAGTTGCTTGCGTCCGACGTGTTGACTATAAAAGGCTCTTGTCGGTGCATGACATAGGAGTAGCATAAGCTTTGACGGCTCTCGCGGTTCAAACAAACAGGGCTAGGCAATAAATTCAAGCTCCTCCCACATTTCTCTTTATATGATTCTCTTTAATGATAATTTTTCTAAAAATCTCTGTGGAAAGAAAGTCAGATATAAATCTGGGACAGATATAAATCTGGCACGAGGGAGAAAAAAATAGATCATTTTTATTTTGGAGTGCATTGTGCGTTTAAAATTGACTACGGTTTTATAAAATGCAGTGGATACTTCCCAGCAAACACGCGACGTCAGATAGACGTTCAGATCATGTCTGTATAACGTCTGTCAGTTCAGAACCACTTTTGTACGTCCTGTGGACGTGCAAAACAGGTTAAAAATTTGAACGTCTGACTAGGACCCCCTATGGACGTCTATGGACGTGCAAAACAGGTTCAAAATCTGAACGTCTGACTAGGGACTCTTTTTGACGTCTGTGGACGTGCAAAACAGGTTCAAAATCTGAACGTCTAACTAGGACCCCCTATGGACGTCTGTGGACGTGCAAAACTGGTTAAATGTCTGAACGTCTGAATAGGGACTTTTTTTGACGTCTGTGGACGTGCAAAACTGGTTCAAAATCTGAACGTCTGACTAGGACCCCCTATGGACATCTGTGGACGTCCAAAACTGGTTCAATATCTGAACGTCTGAATAGGGACTTTTTTTGACGTCTGTGGACGTGCAAAACTGGTTCAAAATCTGAACGTCTGACTAGGACCCCCTATGGACGTCTGTGGACGTGCAAAACTGGTTCAATATCTGAACGTCTGACTAGGGACTCTTTTTGACGTCTGTGGACGTGCAAAACAGGTTCAAAATCTGAACGTCTAACTAGGACCCCCTATGGACGTCTGTGGACGTGCAAAACTGGTTAAAAATCTGAACGTCTGCCAAGGGACTCTTTTTGACGTCTGTGGACGTGCAAAACTTGTTCAATATCTGAACGTCTGACTAGGACCCCCTATGGACGTCTGTGGACGTGCAAAACTGGTTCAAAATCTGAACGTCTGACTAGGGACTCTTTTGGACGTCTGTGGACGTGCAAAACAGGTTCAAAATCTGAACGTCTAACTAGGACCCCCTATGGACGTCTGTGGACGTGCAAAACTGGTTAAAAATCTGAACGTCTGCCAAGGGACTCTTTTTGACGTCTGTGGACGTGCAAAACTTGTTCAATATCTGAACGTCTGACTAGGACCCCCTATGGACGTCTGTGGACGTGCAAAACTGGTTCAAAATCTGAACGTCTAACTAGGACCCCCTATGGACGTCTGTGGACGTGCAAAACTGGTTAAATATCTGAACGTCTGAATAGGGACTTTTTTCGACGTCTTTGGACGTGCAAAACAGGTTCGAAATTTAAACGTCTGACTGGGGACTCTTTTTGACGTCTGTGGACGTGCAAAACTGGTTCAAAATCTGAACGTCTGACTGGGGACTCTTTTTGACGTCTGTGGACGTGCAAAACAGGTTCGAAATTTAAACGTCTGACTGGGGACTCTTTTTGACGTCTGTGGACGTGCAAAACTGGTTCAAAATCTGAACGTCTGACTGGGGACTCTTTTTGACGTCTGTGGACGTGCAAAACTGGTTCAAAATCTGAACGTCTGACTAGGGACTCTTTTGGACGTCTGTGGACGTGCAAAACAGGTTCAATATTTAAACGTCTGACTAGGGACTCTTTTTTACGTCTGTGGACGTGCAAAACAGGTTCAATATTTAAACGTCTGACTAGGGACTCTTTTTGACGTCTATGGACGTGCAAAATTGGTTTAATATCTGAACGTCTGACTAGGGACTCTTTTTGACGTCTGTGGACGTGCAAAACTGGTTTAATATCTGAACGTCTGACTAGGGACTCTTTTTGACGTCTGTGGACGTGCAAAACTGGTTCAAAATCTGAACGTCTGACTAGGGACTCTTTTTTACATCTATGGACGTGCAAAACTGGTTTAATATCTGAACGTCTGACTAGGGACTCTTTTTTACGTCAATGGACGTGCAAAACTGGTTTAATATCTGAACGTCTGACTAGGGACTCTTTTTGACGTCTGTGGACGTGCAAAACTGGTTTAATATCTGAACGTCTGACTAGGGACTCTTTTTGACGTTTGTGGACGTGCAAAACTGGTTCAAAATCTGAACATCTGACTAGGGACTCTTTTGGACGTCTGTGGACGTGCAAAACAGATTCAATATCTGAACGTCTGACTAGGGACTTTTTTGGACGTCTATGGACGTGCAAAACTGGTTTAATATCTGAACGTCTGACTAGGGACTCTTTTGGATGTCTGTGGACATGCAAAACTGGTTCAAAATCTGAACATCTGACTAGGGAACCCTTTGGACATCTGTGGAAGTGCAAATTTGGTTTAATATCGAACATCTGAATAGGGACCCTTACTGTGGATATGTATGGATGTGCAAGAAAGCCAGGACTCCTTTTGGACAGAAGACTATTTCAGTATCTGAACCAATCTGAAATGTGTCATTGTGAAATGCAAAAAGTTTTTTGACAAATAGTCATACGAAATACTGGTAAATAAAAAAATTAAAATAATCACATTATTATGAAAATGGCAAATGATATTGCATAATAAGTTGATATTATGCAATCATTCTAAAATGAATCAATTATTTATTTGATATATGGATTAAGTAATAGAAACTGTGAAATTTTGGATGTGAATGTGTGCTCAAACTTGCACAGTGCATGCACATTTCCAGCATTAAAAGCAATTCAGTAGAATTACAACCCACTATCAAGTGGTGCAGAGCACGCTTCATGATTCTCTGGATCTTCCAAATAGGGTTGAGCCCACAAAGGGCCTAAAATGTTACAGATTTATATAAAAAATGTTGGAGTGGGATCATATGTGTATTTTTGTTTTTGTAAAGACTCCTAATTCAATGTTGATTTAGCACATATATCTCATCACAAAATGTCCTGATGTCATTGGAGGACACAGAATCCTGTACTGATGAACAAATATAGCAAATACGTATGTGTGAGATTAGGGTTAGGGTTAGGGTTAGGGTTAGGGTTACCCTAACACAAAATATTTCAATATACAGCAAAGAAGGAAAATCAGAAGCTAAATCGATAATAAAGAAAGAAGTTATGAGAATGTGGCAGGAACAATAGAATAGAGGAAACAAGGGAGGGGAACTATGTTTATAAACCAAGTTGGGGTACGAAGGGGGAAATCATTGCAAGGTTACAGTTAGGGCACACTAGACCAAACAAAACTCTGCATCTAATAGGGAAGCATGATACTGGTTTATGTAATAATTGCAATGTACCTGATCAGCAGAGTATTGTTATGATGTGTAATAAATATGATAGCATAGTGAAGAGGAAAATTTAGGGCATGGGAGGGATTTTAAAAGAAATATTAAATAAATCATCAGGCCATAAAATAATGTAATATTTATTTTTAGTTTCTAAGAGCTACCAAGCTGGATAAAATCATTTGTTTTATTTATTTATTTCGTATAATGACATAGCATGTAAGCCAGAGATCATTTATAACCTGAGGGTGGCGGTAATGCACTAAAACAGTTTGCGACCGCCGTTAAAAAAATCAAAGAAGAAGAATCGCACGTCACACTGCAAAGTCACCAGGAAAAGTATCCTGCCGATGAAAGAGGCTGCTGACACGTGGAGAGAGACACTGCCTTAATTGGACTAAAACCCTAAAACAGGTAAGTAAACATTAAAAAAAAATTAATTTAATATGTTATTCAGTTGAGAGATGATATCAGATGAATTGGAAGTCACACATGCCCCCTAATACCTTGAAAAACTTCTTAAAACTGCGGCAATTTGCGCGGGCACATTAACCGAAAAGTCGACAAATGCGCCCGCGCATTCTGCTGTTTTTTTTGTTTTTTTTGTTTTTCACATAGCAGCAAAATAGACTTAAAATACTCCGTCATTTATGGTCATACAGACTTGAAATATGGAAAAATAAACTGTAAAATGTCTTTTTTATGTGTCCACTTACAATCGAAACAAAACATTATGCTTTTGTGTGCTTTCTGCCTCTCCTTCTACATGAACTTTTTTTCTGGAGCAGGTCTCTAAACGTAAGCAAAACTCAGCAAATACACACTGTCAAGAGTAATCTTTATAATAATTTAAGTGTTTACTTTTTAATTATCTAATTCAAAACGAAAGAGAATATTCTGTTTATGTAATCTATATAAAAAGAGAGACGTTTGTCGTTCTCATGGCAACTCATTATCTGCTAATCACCCGCTGAAAGCGCGCGCTATTCAAACGTAAATATCTTTGTTCTAATATGAATCGCGTTTGTATGCGTGAATGAATGGCTCAGATGCTCGTTTACTACAATTACAACATGCTATTTTTACATGAACGTAACGCTATTATAGTTTAGCTTTTCCTTAACTATATTGCAATACTGAGATGAGTAAAAATCTGCTGAAATATGTTCATGAAATATGTTGTTTAAATAAAATGCAATGTTTTAAACATATGCTATTACACTGCAAATTAAAATGTATACGCCCTATATTAATGTATCATAAAATATATATGCTTGAGACGAAATATGAATGTTTTTAGACAATACTAATGAATCCTTAACTTTGAAATACGTATGATAAAATTTATGCTTTTTACAAAGGAAAAATTACACTTGGAATAGTTAAAATTGTAATTGTTGTTGACTTTCATATTATTGTGTTTCATTAGTCACAATTTTGGGGAGAGGATAAATATTCCAAACCTGTCTGAAAATACAATGATGATTAACTGCACAATTACTAGAAATGTTTACATTGGATATTATAAAATTTGCTTGCATAAAAATTTGTTTAACTTTAAACCAATTCTGTAGAATGGCCCATATATCCTATTTGAACAGGATTTGTTTCCAGGTATGACTGTGGGCTTTTGACTTTCATTTATATTAGTATTATTTTGTTAACTATATGCTAAATAAATTAAAAGCAATATACTGTGTCTGTGTGTGTGTATACATTTCTTGTCAGCAGTCTTCTTAGGTGTGTCTTCTTAGCTACAATTAAGTTTTAAGAGTTTTTATCCAGTCATCAATGGCTTATTGATCATTATAGGTATTATCAATAATTAAGTTGTTGTTGCTAGTTTGAGTCGAGAAATACACATTTCAGCATTATCATCAATAATCTGTGTGTGCATTTTCCTTGAGAACCAAGCAAGTTGACTCATGAAACCATTTGTTTATTATATCGTGATTGCATATCTCAATCACAATATTGACCTCAATAATTCCAATGACAATGACATTTTCCCCAAATCGTGCAGCCCTTGCCAGAAGTATATAGCCTAGATATCTTTACACTGTCCGCTCAGTACAACAGAGGCAGGAGCTCTGCACTGGGGTTGCTCGAGTTATATGGGCACACAACTTGCTACAAGAGCTATATCCACTATTACGAACAATAAAGTAATATTTGACAAATTTTGTCTTTCAGATTCTGAAAATGTTCAAAGGCCAATCTCAAGATACTCTGGGAGGTCTTTCTCAGAGCAAATGGTCACTTCTAAGAGGTTTGTTTAATCGATTCCAGAAAACAACAGTGTCCCATGCCCCCATTTCTTTAATTCACTCTTGGCACTCTCACCCATGCTACAGTTCCTGTAGATTACCACACACATGTAATTTCTAAATGGTGAATTTGTTTCTTCAGGCTCTTTACCAACCGGCTGATGGCAAAATTCAATATGAAGGGGAAGGTGAAGAAGCAGAAACTGCCTCTGGAGACGACTAAAACTTTTGAAAGGTAAAGGTACACAAATTATGTTAGTATTATTATAATAAAATGATACCCAATTGTACTTTTTAAACTGGTAACCTACTGAACAAACTTTTAAAAAAAATTGCAAATTGAAAAGCACATGCTACATGCATAAAGTTTAAAAACACAATGAACTAATTTCTTTTTTTTTTACTTTTTTTTTTACATTGTTCTATTTTAATAAATTAAAAGCACTCAGATAGACAAAAGTGAGGGTAAGCATTAAGACAATTCATCAAGACAAAGTTAATCATTCAAGGGCTGTGAGTATTTTCTCTTTGCCTTTTGTTTGATTCACATTAATGATGCCATCATCAGAAGGTTTATTAGACTGAATGCAGATCAAATAATACCAATCTCCCCTTTTCTCCAAACTATTTACACCAATTTAAGATATGAACTGTTTAAGTGAATACTCTCCAATCCGGTCATTTTGACATATTTTGTTGTGTATTTGATGGTTAAATGCGCACACAAAGCCTAAAATATAATTTCCTTGTCTAGTTGCGGTCGGTTTCGGTGCGCACACACATAAGCCACCTTGAAGTTGGAAACAGCGTCCCTTGCTCGAAATTATTGTCCATTATTACATGGCTTGGTTGAACTCTAATGTAGAAAGCGGTGTGTTATTTCTTGATAACACATCTGCTAAGTATAACACACCGTTGCCATGAAAAACAGGTTTGCTATAGACGTAGGATTCTAACCGTAGAGACGTAACGGAGTATTTTCTTTAGCAGAAGCAATACAATCCTTTTTAAATGAATAAACTCCTTTTTAAATCAATTTTTTATGTCAAATTATTAATTTATTTGGTGGGTAGCCATGTAATAAGCGGGATAATGTAGAGCGAGGCGGTTGTTATAGCGAATACAACCACTTCAGGCAGATTCAAGACCCCTCCGCATCAGCCTGCGGGGTTGTATTCGCTATAACATCCGCCTTGCTTTACATTATCCCTTACTTAAATAGCTCTTTTTTATTATCAAACAAGTAACCGCAATGCAACAGTAGAGACTGCATTTTACAACAACTCTCTTCTGCATTGCAAATATCAAAAATGCATCATAGACAGATGATTTAATATTATCTCGTATAGAAACGGCTGGCAAAGATGGAATTTGCAAGATAACATCTATATTTCATTAATAAATAGTAAGTGCATTTTCTCAATTTCTCCAGTACTGACAGCAGAACTGATAACGCTGGAGCTGGATACTTCACTGGATTACCTCTTTCTAAACTCATCTACAAGTAATCTAGTATTTGCTAAAATGGAAGTTATAGTATCCAAAAGCATTACATTTGGGCTGTGCTTGAGAAATTTTATTATATGCAGTCTCTCTCAATTCATGATTGCTATCTTAAATATCTTGTCACCCAAGGCCACTGTCTATTGCAGTCTTACACCTTCCTAACATACAGCGACGCGAGTTTACAGAACCCATTTTCAGTCATTTGTTTGCTGCCATATACCACACCAGTCACCATTGGTCACTGTAGTATTGCCACTTCAAGGATTAGTTCACCTCAAAATGAAAATTTCCTGATAATTTACTCACCCCAATGCCATCCAAGATATTCATGTCTTTCTTTCTTCAGAGGAAAAGAAATTAAGTTTTTGAGGAAAACATTCCAGGATTTTTCTCCACACAATGGACTTCAACGGTAACCAAATTGTTGAAGTCCAAATCAATGCAGTTTCATGCTGGACGTAGGCAGAAGTACCGCCCCGTTGTTTACAAAGTGAACTTGCGAAGACTAATACAAACCATTTTAAATAAACTGACAAAAATCCATAAATATGTCATTCAACATACAATAAATTTGAACAATCCTCCTCCACGCTTGTAAACAATGAGCCGGTATAAAAATATTGTATGTTAACTTGCAATGTTACTTATGGATTTTTTGTTTTTGTTCAACTCTTGCAGCTGCAGTCATAAAATGGGATAAAGAAGCTACAGAGGCTACAATCAAGCATCATGCAGCAGAACATCTTAAACGTGCCGTGGAGGGCATACAGGGGTGGAAATAATGAGGAATTTTACATGAGTACTGTAAGGCGCGTGTGTTTATTTCTAGTTTAGGGGACTTTATGTCTCTCTCCCCCTTTCCAACCACCCACCCCCAATCTTGGTCTGGAGTAATTTGTTTTTTGTTCACTTGGCAGTTCAGTGTAACCATTAGAGTTGTTTTATTTATCAGCCTGTTCATAATTTGCTGAAAACCTCATTAAAGATGGAAAAAAATTGTCATTTCAAACTATTTTTGCTTTTTTTTTAATCAATAATCAGATGTCACTTATTTCCAATTGCAAAAATATAAGGCTACTAAAAAGTATTTGCATGTTTTAGACAGGTGCATCAAAGGGATAGGTATTAATTTATTATTTACAATTTTAAAGCAGTAGTTCTGCACACTGCTTTTACTATGACTAGAATGAGTTTTATTGAATACCATGTTGTCATCCAACCTTGGAACAAAAGCCTGTTTGATGACCAAAACATGGTTTAATAAAGCTAATAGTAAAGCTAATTTCGTTTGTGCATCTTAAAATTTTGTATGAATGTTCTTTAGACGTCTGTAAGTGACGTTGAAATGACGTTGTGAAAACTTTCATTTACAATATTGTAAAGATGTTACTTGGACATCAAAAATCAACATTTAAAAGAGATGTCTAATGAACGTTCACTATGTACGTCAATAGTGAACGCTAAAAAGACGTTTAAAAAAGACGTCAAAAACTTTCATTCTGGCTCTTCAGCGGACGTCTTCTGAACGTTCACTTTTTATGTCAGTTGGACGTCAACATTGAACGTCAAAAAGACGTCTAAAAAAGACGTCATAAAAACTTTCATTCTGGCTCCTCAGTGGACGTCTTCTGAACGTTCACTTTTTATGTCAGTTGGACGTCAACAGTGAACGTCAAAAAGACGTCTAAAAAAGACGTTCAAGCTGACTCTTCATTGGACGTCTTTTGAACGTTGACTTTTTATGTCACTTGGACGTCAACATTGAACGTCAAAAAGACGTCTAAAAAAGACGTCATAAAAACTTTCATTCTGGCTACTCAGTGGACGTCTTCTGAACGTTCGACAAAGACGTTGTAATGACGTCGTTTGGACGTGTCTGTGCTCAGTGGGTTACTAGTGATGGACTTGTTTCTCTGTTGGTGCCTGTTCTGCTCCGTAAACATTGGTCCAATGCTTGATCTTAAGAAAATGTAAAAAGTGTGTTAATGTGCGTTAACAGACTATTGATCTGGGTGACATAGGACCATTTTTTATGTTTTCCTTAAGTGTTAGGCTATATAAATCTGGAGAACCCTACTAACATTAACCATGGTTTTGCTACACTAACTAAATGGTAATAAATTATTGTAATCAATCCACCATAAAAATATTGTTTCTACACTTTACTATAATAAAAACCATGGTTAATTTAGCAAAGGACCCTGGGAACATGTCCTAAAAAGAACAGCTCATCCAAAAAATAGACTCTCTATCGTTATTTACCGGTACTCCATGTTGTTCCAAAACTGTATGAATTTATTTTGTATAACCTTAATTAAGATATCTTGAGAAATGACTTCACTGTTTTTTTTGTTTGTTTTTTTATAAAATGGGTTCCAATGTTGTTTAATTCCCAACATTCTTGTGTTTCAGAGAAGTAAGTCATACAGGTTTGAAAATAATTTCATTTTGAAAGGACATTTATGTTATGTATAAAGACACAATGTTCTCAGTTCCCTCATTGTAAAGCTCCTATGCTGAGGTTTATTTTATTTTATTTTTTCAAAATGTTGCAAGTAAAATGTTCTAATTGTGTTAACTTGTCACATTAGAAGAACGTTTTATGAAGAACATTCAACATCTCATCTCTCAATGATATCCTCAAAACATTTCCCTAACGTGACAGAGAGAATGTTCTTCTTTTGTTATCATGAAACATTGGGACAATGTTATATTGAGATCATTGTACAACTTTAACTTTAGCAACATTCCCAAAATATGCTCAAAATGTTGCAAGTAGAATGTTCTTCTTTTGTTATCATGAAACATTGGGAACATTTGTTTCCATAAAATGGGTTCCAATGTTGTTTTATTCCCAACATTCTTGTGTTTCACAGAAGTCATACAGGTTTGAAAATAATTTCATTTTGAAAGGACATTTATGTTTGGGTCAGCTAGGCCCATAAAAACTCATATCAAGAAGACAGGTACAATTTTGACTGGAGGGTTTGGACCAGTGTGCCTTTGAGCAGAGTTTACATGTTCTGCCTCTATTTCACGTGTATTTTACTATGACAATACTCACCGCAACTGAAGATCATGTGGCTGGATGATTTATTCCCAAAATTCCTGGATAATGGGAAACACACACATACAGCAATATTATTAGCTATTTGTATTTACTTACTAAAAGAGACATAAAAAGCTTGCAAATTTTTACTCACCAGCTCAAAAACATATTATGATGATGACTCATCATTTTGACGGTAACGTTAGGCCGATATCCCGCGATCATTCAAAAGCCTAGTTTTCATAGTGTGGTTCGAGTTCCTCTCTGTATAAAGACACAATGTTCTCAGTTCACTCATTGTAAAGCTCAGACTATGCTGAGGTTTATTTTTATTTATTTTTATCAAAAACTAACTTAGCTGACAATATTTAGCCTAACGTTACACATGCAGCCTGAAACATTGACATAATATCGATATTGCTCTAGTCGCATTTAAAATTAGCTTCTCAATTTAACACACTATATTTTGATGTAGCAGAATGTATTTTTATATAAAATAAAGTTATTTACCTTCCGCAGATTGCAATATGTCCGTTACACGTAGGCTACGTTGTTAAAATTCGTTGTCCATTTACATCCCGCAACTCGCTCAAAATAAAAATGTAACAGTACGATGCAAAATAATCCATGTTTTAAACAATGTAAAAGCCACAGAACCGAAGGAGGCTAGTACTGAAGATCCTCCCGAGCAGCAGCAGCGCGCACACACACACACTCTCACTCTAACAGACGAATATTCAAACTTCAAACTTGACCAGTAAAAGGCGCGCATAGTTGCCATTGGCCAGATTCCTGGATGACAGTCTGAATAGCCAATCATGCTCAAAACAACTCGAAGAGACAGCCAATAATGTGGTAACATTGCAATTACAGGAAAAGATTACATGTTTTAAAAGAAAGAATATGAAAAAAATGTGCACGGCTATTTATTTAGTTGTATTTGTAAGCTGGCTGTTATATTTAATCAATTGGTTAAATGGTGTCTTCATTGCAGTGCATGATAAAAAATAAATAAACTTACAATAACATAAATAATAATAATAATAAATTACAAAAATAATATATACCATGTATAACAACATATTTACCACTGCTCTGCCAAACAGCAGTTTAAAAGAGCAAACATATTATATATTAAACAGAGCAAACATTGCATATGTAGGCTATTCATATACAATTCTGTATACCTACCTACATGAAAAACTAATGGATTGGTATCATGGTAACATTAGAGTTACATTCATGTGACCCATAATGATCCTTTTGCACTTTAACAAAATATTGACCTTTCCTTTAGAAACACTCTTATGCCTAATAATGTCAACTTGCTTTTCACCCTGTGTGGCACAGTTACACAACCTGTTGGTTTAGGGTAAATCCTCTGTCCAACACAACACTTTGCTAACATTGGCATAATTCTATACAAGTTGCAACATATACCCCGGGTTTCACAGGCAAGGTTTAAGCCTGTAGTCCCAGACTAAAATGCACGTTTGAGCTGTTTTACCTGAAAGCAACTTGCACTGACATATCTTAAAATATGTCAGTGCCATTGTTTTGTCTCAAGATGCACACCAGTAATGTTTCTTTTTCTTTTTTCTAAGGCACATTTTTAAAAGCTAATTAAATGCACTAAGGCCTAATCCTGGCTTAATCTAAACTCTGTGAAACCGGGTCTGGGTTAGAAATTAAGGGTTAAGGTTAACCCTAACCCTAGTCTACAGACTTTTATTTAACAGCATGGATACTCCAAGGTGTTGACTGCAGTGGTTAGGCCTTTAGCGTTGATACAGGACGAATAACTTCTTACTGTGACAGTCTGTAATGTATTTTAGCAAAGAGTGTTTGTATGGATTGTCCCTAATTAAGCTAGAGCTATTGGTGCATTCAAGTCATGTCATAAAGATCGTATTTACAAGTTGAACGCCACCACAATGATGAGAATATGAGTAGGAAGCTCAGGATTTTCTTTAACCCTGATCTTGAAGAGTTAGGGGTGTGTCAGTGGGAAACATTGTGGGATACCACTATACTTAGGTATTTAGCAGTGACAATGAAGTAAGCTAATGCCTGCACAAAATATGATAGCATTAATATGTAACAGTATAATATGTGATGATAAAGTTTACAGTGGCTTCATTAATTTAAAACATTAAACAAAATTGTAAAACCTCATGAATACAAACTTCCCAGGAGGACTTAAATGCACCATATGTTCCATCGTGAACCCTGTTGGCCTGCTGTCTGACCAGCAAGCTCAATTTAACAATAATTGTGTAGTTTGATTGCTAAATGTTACATTTAAAATGTTCTAGTTTTGTTAACACGTCACATTACAAGAATTTTTTTTAAAAACACTCATCATCTCAGGTCTCAGTGATATACTCAAAACATTTTACGAACGTTGATTTGATAATGTTCCTCCTCTGTTATTATGGAACATTGTGCCAATGTTTTACTGAGAACATTATATAATCTGTTATCTCAACAACATCCTCAAAACATCCTTAAAATGTTGCAATTAAAATGTTCTAATTGTGTTAACACATAACATTACAAGAACGTTTTATAAAGAACATTCAACATCTCATCTCTCAATGATATCCTCAAAACATTTTCCTAATGTGACAGAGAGAATGTTCTTCTTTTGTTTTTATGAATCATTGGGACAATGTTATATTGAGATCATTGTACAAACTTTAACTTTAGCAACATTCCCAAAATATGCTCAAAATGTTGCAAGTAAAATGTTCTTCTTTTGTTATCATGAAACATTGGGACAATGTTATATTGAGATCATTGTACAAACTTTAACTTTAGCAACATTCCCAAAATATGCTCAAAATGTTGCAGGTAAAATGTTCTAATAGTGTTAACTCGTCACATTAGAAGAACGTTTTATAAAGAACAATAAACATCTCATCTCTCAATGATATCCTCAAAACATTTTCCTAACGTGACAGAGAGAACCTTCTTCTTTTGTTATGACAAAACATTAAGACAACGTTATTTTGAGATCATTGTACAAACTTTAACTTTAACAACATTCCCAAAATATGCTCAAAATGTTGCAAGTAAAATGTTCTAATTGTGTTAACTCGTCACATTAGAAGAACGTTTTATAAAGAACATTCAACATATCATCTCTCAATGATATCCTCAAAATATTCTACAAATGTGACAGAGAGAATGTTCTTCTTTTGTTTTTATGAAACATTGGGACAATGTTATATTGAGATCATTGTACAAACTTTAACTTTAACAACATTCCCAAAATATTCTCAAAATGTTGCAAATAAAATGTTCTAATTTTGTTAACTCGTCACATTAAAATAACGTTTTATAAAGAACATTCAACATCTCATCTCTCAATGATATCCTCAAAACGTTTTCCTAACGTGACAGAGAGAACGTTCTTCTTTCGTTATAATGAAATATAGGGACAATGATATTTTGAGATCATAGTACAACTTGTTACTTCAGAAACATTCCCAAAACATCTTTTGAATGTTGCAGTTAAAATGTTATATCTTAGTTTTCATATAACGTTATAGGAACATTTTTTAAAATGAGAAAACATCCTTAAAATGTTCGGTAAACATTACATTCAAATGTTTTCTTTAGAACATTAACCAAACTTGTAGGGAATGTTAGCGAAAGTTCTGAGAACGTTCCCTGCTAGCTGGGTCATTGACACACATTAATTTGCTGTGGGATAAATGCCATACGAGCTCTGTGTGGGATGTAACTGAATTTTACTCACCCTTCTCCACTGACAATGAAAAACCAATTAACCAATTCCTCAGATCGACACATTGTTGGTGTATAAAACAAACCACAATTACACTAACAGGTAAAATAAAAAAACATAAACCAGTGAAGACTATAGAAACACAAGAACAGAAAAATAGACAAACACCATATAATATTTACCAAAATGGAGGGCTGTTCCATAAAACAAGATTAAAATACAAGACAGGCTTATTTTTGCTAGTCAGACTTATAGTCGGTTGATTCTGTTTCATAAAGCAAACTTAAAATAGTTCAAACTCAGTTACTCTGGCAACTTATGCTGGGAAACTAACCTGGTCCAGGGCAGGCTAACTGTAAGGCTAAGCCTGAGTTATTACACAATAATATTACCACTGACACTCTCGCATTCCAGTCCAAAAATAAATATACAGTATACAGAAAATCTACTTAAATAAGGCTACAATGATGTAAGATTTAATTAGATTGTTTTTAAAATGCATGAATACATTTCTCTCTGGATTTGTTTGGCAGCTGTAATACATTTTACGGTTATTAGAAGAACATTTGAATATTTCAATAGAAAAAAAAGATTTTTAAAGCAGATGTTTAAATCACAAAATTAAAATAAATAACAAAAGCACAGACTAAATTTAAACTGGTAAGATGAAGCTGAGCTTAGTAATTGGCCTACCGTATAAGCCTACATTACCCCATTACAATAGTCACTTTACAGTTATAAAATAAACACTTAAGTATGGCGAGAAACCAATGACAAAAAGAACCGAGCGCACAACTGATGCTGTAAATGACTTTTGCGAGAGGATAACAGATCTACACGTGATGAAACGGGAACTTGCAAGCTCATTCGAACCCTGCGCATGATCATTCCCCACGCTCTCGCGCTTGATCTCTTCTCGACTGCTGCTTCGAACACTTATTTGTTTTGTTTTATTTATTTATTTATTTATATTAACGTGTAATGGGATTTAATGCATTGGTAATATAGAATAGATTCTTACCAGATACTTTATTAACAGGAAGTCTTACTAGTGATTGCATTGTGTTGTTAAGAGATATTTTCAGACATTTCCATGGTTATTAGCATTGTAAATCTACCAAAATTCTTATACATTTTTACATTTTATATTTATAACTCTATGATTTGTGTTATTGGCATTAAAATATCTCAAAGAAATTGGAGAAAAATGGGAATGCAAAGTCATATTTGCTGTAGTTCACCACTACATTACCACTAAATCATGGCCACACACCACAAACTAATTTAGATGAGATTAGATAGAACTGTATTGATCCCACTTTTCTATGTCACAGACTTCCGAAGCTTTGTTTGGTCATGTGCTATTTTGTGTTCTGCTGTGTTTTGTTAGATATTGTGGAGAAAACAAGTCTGACCACCAGATGTCACTAATGTGTTAAAAGCTTCAAATAATGAACCTTTTTATGCACAATTTGATGAAAGCCTCTAATGCAGGGGTGCCCAATCCTGCTCCTGCCGATCGACTGTCCTGCACAGTTCATCTCCAACCCTCATCAAACACACCTGCCTTTCATTTTCAAGTGATCCTAAAGACCTTAATTGGTTGCTTCAGGTGTGTTTGATGAGGGTTGGAGATGAACTGTGCAGGACAGTCGATCGGCAGGTGCAGGATTGGGCACCCCTGCTCTAATGCTTCAGAAAGCCTCGTTTTCCATCACGACATTTAACCTACACTGCATAAAATTTTCTAAATGTTTTATGAAAATACAAATATACAGAAATGGTAGAGATCTACAAGACTAATTGAAAAATAAACAACAATAAAATAAATGTCTTACCCTCACTTCAGTTGGTCCTTCACTCTCCAACTGACGTCACACACTGACAATCCTGTGCAGGATCAGCCTGTGGGCATTTATACTTATGGGCACAACCACTGACAATGCAAACAACCAGGAATAAAACTCAACAAACAAACAAATCTCAATATAATAAACTTTCTGTACATGCCCTAAACAAACAAAGTATTATTTAACAGCCATGAATACATATTTCCTCATTGAAAAACTGTTACATTTTAAAACAAACATTACCCTTCATTTTCTACACTTGGTTTCTCCTAATTTCCAACATGCACCACAGCATAGATATAAAAGGTCATTCCAGAAGCTGTTCTGGTTTTTAACTGGTTCTAGCAAACTGTCGCATTAGGCGGTTTTCTGTTTTAATTAAATTGTGCGAAATAAAACATGCTGTAGCAAAACTCATCTGACTGTACAAAGATATACTATTGTGTTCAAGTTGGAATTGGGAAAGATCCATAACATGATTAATGTAAAAAGGTTGAGAGTATTTATATCTACTATTTTTATCTTTTTCATTCAGTCAAGGCTGATGTGACGATGCAGAAGTTTACCTGAGTCTCCAGATTTGCTCGTTTGCCATGTGCTTTCTCTGCCAGGATTCATATGAAAGGTAGATTGGAACTTTCTTTTAATTAAAATTATTGATAAATGGACGTTTGATCATGTATCAGTCTAAGTCCATAATGTGTTTTGGATGAACTATAACACAGAAAGCATTAAATATATTTAGTTGAGCAGCTGAGATTTTGATTATTAATCATTCAAACATCTTTCTATATCCTGGTCTTTTGCGATGAGCTCATCAATGTTCTGTAGTCCTCCGACCTTACAACAACAGTGTGGTAGTTTTTGTTACTCACAGCATTCTAGTACTTCGCATGTGATGCTTGGATAAAAAAGAAAAATAAATAATGAATGACTGTAAGTCTCGCACCATGTTTATAGCTCTTTTTATTTGTATTTGTAGTTCTGAACCTTTCCAGATATTGATATCACTGCCATTCAGCGGGTAACTGACCATTTATTGACTGATAGTAGCACATTAGCACATCAGCTGTTGTGTGCGGTTTGTCACAAACAGTTGTAAACTGACAGCTGTACTGATGCTTAACATTTTTAACTGTTAGCTATCACACTTAAACTGCTGACCACTATTTCTTTTACTTCTTTTAGTATAAATAATGCAGCATTATTTGATCAGGGCAATTCTATTTGTAACAAAGACTTTACTGTTTGAAAAATAGGGCTCTTTTTGCAAACCATAGTAAGTAATGTTAAGTGTTTAGAAAATGGATACAGTTGTCTGTTGTCATAATTCTCATTAGATAATAAACTACAGATTTCACGAGTTCAAAAAAACAAAACATCTCACATTAAAGCAGTGTATCGGAGCTTGATTCGTTTTGCCATAACCACGTGATCTGTGACGCCCGAAGCTTTGTTTCCACACACAGTCACGTGACTGCTTTGTATTCAGATTCAAAAATAGCGCGAACCCCTTGAGCAGGTGTAACCGGCAGAGTAGTCACTGTCTGGGTGAAGTTTGTCCCTCTGCAGCTACGGTAGCCCCTGACGTCACGGTGCCCAGCTAGCCGCTGAGTGGCTAACAATTCATTGATGGCTAGACCAGTTTCTATAAAACAGTTTTCACTGTCGGGCTAAGAGAGATTCCCTGGTGTCCAGATAGTCTACAGTCTTGTTACTGTTTGGATACGTGGTTCCCCTGTGCAACCAAGGTGTCAGACTGATTGCCAGACGCTTCCGGGTAGTCGTGCTGTGTACTACCAAAGGTAACTCGCCGGGTATCTGTACCGCAATTAAGACGCATCTAAAAGGATTGTGAAGACTGGCGCAAGGGCTGTTTTTCCACTGTGTCATTTCGTATGTCACATTGAGGCAGATTGCTCCTGCTGCTTTGCCTTGCCTAAATTAAGTGTATTAATATTTTGTCTTTCTTTATATTTTCTTTTCTTTCTTTTGTTTGGTTATTTTCCCGTGGCCTCCGTCTAGTGCCCCCGTCCGACGGATGTAGTATTGGCTGTTCCAGTAGTTCACATAGTCCTGCTAAGATTCTGCCCAGCTGTATACTCTATCCATCCTGCTAGTGATAACGACCTTCTCATCCTTGTCCCCCCTCTCCAGAGTACTAGAGCAGCTGTTCGCAGGAGAGGTTCCTGGGTCCGTCTTCGCGCACTGCACCGTGTATTGTAGTGGTAAACTGCACATCACAATATTGATTGAATCACTTGCTTGTAGTGGTTGTGCCTATGTGTGTGCATGGTGTGTGTGTGTATGCATTTGACTGTAGGCACCAGAGTTCAGAGCACGGTTGGTGAACTTCACGCTTATCCCGGACAGGTAACCTACCTTGACAGTGAATCAGTATTGTCCTGTTACATTGCTAATTATATTGTCCCTGGTAGCAGCCAATACCAGTCCTGGTCTCTCCCTTTAGGCCAATCCTTTTCGTTTGCACCTACTGTGCCTCTATCATGACGATGTGGCTCTTTTAATTATACTATTGACTAATAAAGTACTGTCATTTTTCTACTGAAAGCATGTCTCTGTCTAGTTCATCTTGGGTGTATTTCTATGAACCTGCTTGCCTTAGATTAGGTATTCAGCAGTTAATGTGCAAAGTATATCTTGGTGTGAGAGGCACCAGGTGGCGTAGTCAAGAACCTTTAAGCCTAGATCTGGTCAAAGTTTCATAAGGTCACACAGGTTTCGAGTGTCATGCCCTTCGGTAGTAGTAAATAAAAAAAGAAATAGACTTAGCCCTCACACAAGTGATGGTGAAATGAAGCTTTGTGAAGCACCAGGGCTTTCCCCCTCGACTGTATTGTAAAATGGTTCATTACTCGAAGCTTTTCAACACGTTGCACACTAACGACATCTTGTGGTCAGAAGGTGGAAAAGCTGCCTTTCTGTCACCGAAGACCCATCCATTTTTTTATTTTTTTATTTAATAAATCACTTTGTGCTCTGTAAACCACAAAGCAATACAATTAATCCTCATAATCCATGTGTTAGTGTTGATGTAGTTCTTGCACAATGTATGAACAAACAACTGAATGAATGAATTTATGAAAAAAAAAAAATTAAATGGGACTAGTTCACTTGTACAGAAACAATTCTTATGAATCTGCTTTGATCAACAAATGCAGCCTTATTCATTTAAACTTTAGCCTCCTAATCCTACGAGTTCATAGGCAAGGTTCATGTAGGCATATATAATCAAAATCAAATAAAATTATTGTGGACTGGTGAAGTGCTTGTGAACTGGGGAGCTGACATTTTATTTTGTGGGTAATTTAATAAATTAAAGATTTGTTCAACAGTGTGAGGTAGGGATGGGCACATGAAGCCTCATGAAGCACTGAGGCTTTCCCTTGATTGTTCCCAGGAAAGATTCGAAGCATCAAGAGTGTTGAACACAGCGCCATCTTGTGGCACATCCACCCGAGTGCGCAGCGCCGTTGTTTTATCTATTAAGCACAAATAAAAGCCTGACAACGCTAAATGTTCAGTTTTCTGATAATATAATTCACATATTAAAGTGAGGCAATAAATTAAATGTAACAATTATATTAATACTAATTATAAAAATACCAAAAGAGTTGCTTGATGCAAGTAAATGGTGGTCTAATTATTTATGGTTTCTATGCTGTTTATATGGCAGAATATATGAGCATGTAACATAGGCTATAGGCTTATTTATATAAAAAATATAAAAAAACAGTAAATGGACTTAAATTTCCAAAAACCTGTAGAGTAGTGGTCTGGGTTCAAACATTCTGACACGCAAAGTGAAGCATTCACGTGACTGGAAAGAAAGTGAGGCTTCGTTTTTCGTTGATCACGTGTTTCTCTGAAAACAATACGCGCTCCGGCACGGAGCTTCATGAGAGATTGCGCTGTGTACTCGATACGCACTTTGAAGCTTCAGTGTCAAATGTAATGTTAATGAAAAATTCATTGTTCTTGTGTCCATTCATTTAAAACTTGTTGATTTCATTTGAGTGTGTGTAAAAGCATTTCTAACAGCTGAATTGGGGGTAGGAAAGAGAAACCAGATAGCCCGGGGAGATAACAAACACCTAGGCACGAGAAAGAATCTTAGTCGAAGAATACAGGATGTCATATAGTAGGGTCCCAGGCCCCCTCCTGAGGAAAGCAGGAGGTCATTTAGATTGTAAATGAAGGCCTTTTGGCTTCTCAGGGACAAAGAACAGCATAACCTGCCCAGGGGGGGGGTAGAACCAGTCCATACTAGATGTCTTTAAGGAAATTTACAGAGACTAGGGAAAGGAGGAGTCAAGAATGTCAGAAACCTGTATAAAATGTCTCAGTTTTATTATGTCAGTAGGCTTTCTGTTTCACATCTGGGTGGCTGCGGTTGCGAAAAGATTCCTCAAAGAATAAAGCCTTTTCTTCTATATTACAATTTTGCCTTTTGAGTGTTCCTTAACCCTGTGATGCTGTTTTTCCCAGTGAGATAAAAAATTGCTACTACAGCTGGTGTCAAGAAGAGGGATCCTGTGCGGACGCTTCTTCTCCTGGTCCTGAGAACGGATTTGACGGGAAAGTGCACAACCTCGGCAGCACTAGGCAGCCGTCTTATACCTCGACGGTTTGAGATAGAAACTCAACAGATTACGAGAGAGAGAGGCAAATACCCCACACTCAGGACCAGTGAAAGAAAAACTCCCACCAGGATTAAAAAAAATCCGCGACGATTGCGGGAAAAACAGAAAAGCATCTCTGGGTAAGAAACGGCAAAATTGTTTTATTGAAGTTAAGTGTAATTTGATAATTGTGAGTGAACGTGAACCATATTGGCTGAGTTTTGCTTTTTGGTACGAGCGAGAGGTGAGTTAATCACAAATTTTATGGGGAGAAATCGATCTGACAGAGCAGACCAGTTTCTGCCTCACTTAGCTCGTTAGTGGACAGGGGATCCACTGGTGATTCAGAGAAATCACAGCTGCTGAGATGATTACGTTCTACTCGAAATTTATGTAAACCTTAGAGAAAGTTTAAAACAGGATTAAGAAGTTTCTGGGTGATTGTGCTCTACTCGAAGTTTTACCACATTGAATTGAGTCAAGCGAATAAGCGCACGTGGGGGAACTTTGAGTGGAACGTAATTACAAGACCAGGTTGAATTAATCAAGTAAAAAAGAAGTTTCTGGGTGATTGTGCTCTACTCGAAGTTTTACCACATTGAATTGAGTCAAGCGAATAAGCGCACGTGGGGGAACTTTGAGTGGAACGTAATTACAAGACCAGGTTGAATTAATCAAGTAAAAAGAATTGAGCGAGCGAATAAGCGCACGTGAGAAAACTTTGAGTGGAACGTAAACAAGCAGAGGTCCGTCCGATCTCGGAGTAAAAGATCGGGTCTGTTGAAGACGTTTGACAGATACTGTAAGACACGTGTCGAAATTGTGAAATCCAGAAGGGAGATTCAGCCAAAATGGGGTCATCTAACAGTAAAGTAGATCATTTTTATACACCAATTTTCTGTTAAAAGAGAAATAATGATGGTGGTAAATGTAAATGTATTTCCCCGAGGCGGGAACCTTGAGTAAGATAAGACTCAATGTTGTAAAAGAATCAATAGAAAAGAACGAGGGAAAACAGAATGGTTGTTGTGTGTGTGTTAAACGTGTGTAAAGGATCTTTATGTGTGGCTGATGAAACTTTGAGCAAAGCTATGACTGATGATTTGAGCAGTGTTGTGAATGATGAGCATATGAGATTGTACAAAAGTAGCCTACAGGGTTTTCTGAAATGCTAACTTATCCGTTACTAGTCAGAAAGGGTTGTTGAAGTTTGTTCATGAGTGTAAAACTGTGAACGGACAGTGAATTGTTGGATGGGAAAGAAGCAGATAAAAGAGAACAGAGTCGATGCAGAAGGAACTGACATGTAGGGGAAGATAGGATGTTTTTCCTGATGGAAACAGTGAATCGTTGGATTGAGCACATGCAGAAGGAACTGACATGTAGGGAACGATAGAGTTCATGGAACTATTTATGAACGCCTGATTAAGTCAAATTAAGTTGAAATGGTACGAAAAGTGAGTTTTAGATGGAAATGGGGCGTTGAGTATGATTAACAGGGATTGGCATGATATAAGGATAAGGAATGTTTCATTAAGTAAAACGATTGTCTTTTGAACCTAAAGGGTCCAGCTATGCTGGGAGTACAGCAACAGCGCTTGCTTGTTCAAACCAGCTTCTGAATGTTAAATGTATACTTGTTTTGTATGTGTTGTTGATGATAATATCAAATTAGAAAATGTCCAGAGATTGGATATTTTGTTGATATTAAGCCATTTAAGGAAATATATTGTTTTATAAAGGAAATTATGGGTTGGAGATCATTTCCCCAGAAACGTGTGACTAAAGTTAATCAGAAACTTTGTGAAACCCGTTTAGAATATTTAGATTTTCCGTGTCGCTTATGAAAATTAATGTTCTGCCAATAATGACGATGTGAATGCTTTATTGTATTAATGTTATGAAAACAAGGGTATTGAAGAATAGATTGCCATATTTTTGTAACAAGAGTTGAAGGTGCAAGCGGCTAAGATAGCTGTCTGTGTAATTTAGAGACTGAGAAGATTTAGAGAATCTTGTGTTTTCTGTGAAACAGTAGAGATAAGTAGGACTGAATAATTATAATACAATCTTGTGATTTATGTTGAATCTGCAAACTAACCATTTGATAGAAGAATAAGCTTTTAAAACCAGTGTTGATGAAATTAATGACACGTTAAAGTTTTAATACTGTATGAAGAGTAACTGAACAGTCCTGATAAATAGTGAGATAATAGAGAGCAAATGCTATAAGCAGTTCTGCTCATGCTCTGAAGAGATTTGCAGATGATGTTTTGTAAAAGTTTGATTGTGATTGGAAAGATAAATAGTAACTTGACTGGCTCCAAACAAAGAAAGTGCCAAACTAACACAAATTTAAAGAAAAGTCTGTGTTAATATGAGTTAGAAAGTAGATCAGTGTTAATATGATGAAGATTGTGATTCGGCTGTTGTAATTGAATTTGCAGCTGGGACAGTGGGGGAAAAATGCAGAGAACTTATCAGTGGCTCTGTTTGCATTTCCTGAATAGGAACGCTCTGCTTCAGGGGCGTAAAGTAGGGTGGAGATGTTAAAAAGATCACAGTGATTGTAGGTAGAATAACAGAGAGTGTTTTACTGCGGTCAGCGAGGTCATTCAGTGACTGTAAAATGACAACTGTATAACTGTAAAAGTAAATGAGGGAGAAATAAAGTTGATAGTTGGAACTTTTGAAAGTTGTAAGAAGATTGAAAGATTTAAGTGTAAGGAATTCCTTTTGAAAGGAAAGAACTATAAAAGTACCGGTTGACATAAAATTACGGATAAGACTAAATGAGTTGCAAAATATTTTAAAAGTACCGGTCACTAAAAGGATGATTGTGTTTTGAATGAAATGCTTTGATAAGGTTTTAGATGATATGGAGAGACAAATCTAATGAATGATTTATAATGATAATCAAAAAAATGTATCACAAGCAGGGAGCAGCCTCAAAAGTGAACCATAGAAGCAGATTGATAAACTCCTAGAGAAAACATTGAAGTCGGGTATTAAATTATGGTAATTGAAAATAAAATTGAAATGAAATTTGAAACGTTATTAAGAACTAGAATAATTATTATTTCTTTAAGATAAAATAAACAGAAGCAGTGTTACAGGATTAACAGTTGCTAAATGTAAAATGTGTAAAAGGCATTTGATTAAACAAAGGCTTGTTAATGTTGATTTTAAAAGATAAGAATGTGATTTGGCCAAAACAGGTTTGCTTATCTAAATCTGGCATGTGCTGTAACTGAAACTGCCACAGTTTCAGTGCAACAGAGACTCATTCGGAGTGGATATTTGTAATGTCTAAATTACAATACATGTAATTTATTGAAAAGATGCCTTAAGATGGGCTACAGTTAAAGAAAAGATGGTAGATAAAGTCTGAAGTTAAAGGTTTATGAGAATGCAGTGTACCAGTCCTGATGCCTCAAGAGTCTCTCTCTCATTCAATGTCAGCTGAAAACTGTTGTCTGAGGCTGTGTAAAGCACAGTGTTTCAACTGAACAGATTCATAGATGCGGAAGAGCTAAAACAAATCATGCTACAGGCAGTTCAGATTTGACAAATTTAGAGGACAATTTGTAAATGTTTTAAAAGTAAAACTGAATGATTTTAAAGAAGTCTTTAAAATAATAATGCAGACCTTAAATGATAGAAGTGACATTTTTGACTAGTTTATTTTAGGACCGCTTCTTTGTCTGATTTTAGCCTCCACCATAAAACAGGGCTGATGGCTCCGGCTACAGAAGTAACAGTACACTGAATGTACGATTGTGATCTAAATTCACTGACTATAATCAGGTTGCTACCTTTAAGATGATTAATGAATTTAAGTGATTAAATACTGTTGTTATTAACCTGTCTCCCTGTGAACACTATTAGGTCAGAATGGCTCTGATGACTCTTGAATGCGCCTTTTCCTAAGCTCCAGAAAACAACAGATTATGTTGAAGAAAACGGTCACAGATTCTGTGATGGGAAAAAGCGGTTACCAGTGTGTACGAGTGATTACTTCAACGACGGGTACGATCTTTTAGGCCAAAAGGACAACCTAAGACAGAAGGGTCACGCAAAAACACTGGGCATTTCCTGATGGAGGTGTTTTTTTTATGTGAGAAAGGTATTAGAGTTGAGCGGTGACTGTGAGGCCAGCAGCATCAGCAAACCATTGAGAGGCGAGATGAGCTGTAAGAAGTTACGGCCGTCTGACCCAGAAAATGTGAGTTCCTCTATATACCACTCACCAGAAACCGCGTTGATTGAATGGCTTGTTTTTCTGACAAGTGTCTGCAACTATGCCAGGGGACAACACCCTGAAGAAAAGACAATTATAGGTTAAGAGCTGATCTGAATGGGCATTCAGGAGCCAGCAGAGACCATTGAACTAGTGGTTATCTGTTGTGGAGACAGCTTGAAAAAAAAAAAAAAAAAAAAAAAAAAAAATTGTAATGTTAGTTGCCTGATGAGCAAGGAAAACACAGAGATTTGTGTCGATGCTGAACTAATGTGTCAGTTCTGACTCCTGTAGATCATTTAGACATGACAAAGGACCACTATAAGACATGGTGGTGGCTAAAGATGACTCAAGAGAATTTTCTGGAAAACAAAGGTTAGGTAAATTGAGTATTTAAACTAAAGATAACCTTAGAAAAGATCATAGAACGATTGAATATGACTATGATTATTTTAGTTACAGTCCTAGGAGGCTGTTGAAAAGATTATTTGCTTATAATGAGAGAGAAAGAGACTGCTTGAGTGGAGGAAGAGGATGGTACTCTGTCTGTTCTTCTGTTATCAGTCAGCCAAAGAAAGCTGGAGCAAAATAAGATAATGAACCAAAACAATCCAGCTGACTTTTCTAAAATCAGATGGATAATGAACAGACATGCTTTGAAACTGGTTAAGAGGCCATAAAAACATTAGATAAAAGATACAGGAAAATGTAAGGTTAAAATGTCATTTAAAATTTGAATCCTTTTAGATAAAAGATATTAATAAGAAATATGAGCGGTTCATAGTCAGGGAAGAGTGTGAGTGTGAATTCATGTTTTGTACAGTATGTGTTAGTTTAGGACAACTGTTCTGTCTGAATAGTGTGTATAAATTTGTCATTAACCTCTGGAAAGAGTGTTTTAGCATTATAGATGGGTTAAGGCGAATGACAAATTTGAAATTTTGAAATTGAAATTTCACAAAGCTGAGGATTGTGAGTCAATCTGATGAGAAGGCAACACAGAACAGGATGAGCTTTAAGTTGATTGATCATCGAGCTCTGTCTATTAATTATTATTTTGGTCATTCATGATGTGCAGTAGATTTGAATTACTTTCTGGACAGGTTTAAGTATTGATAAATTAGAATTGTGAAGTCGTAGATAGCCGTCAGTCATGTGTTGAGAAAAAGTTATAAATTTGACAGCAACAAACACGTACAGTAGGCTAAGTAAATATCAGATTATCCAGAGAGCCCTTAACAGTTATGTATTGTAAAAAGGGGAAGATTGTTATTCGACTGACGTTGACGAAGTGTAGTGACGTTGACAAAGTGTACACGACCTGACCTGACCAATTGATGACCTGGAGAATGTTCGTAGATGACAGCTGATTAAGAGACCAAACAATAGGGTTTAGGGGCCATTGCCTTAAAACAATTTGATAAGAAGATGAAATTGTGGTTTTAAGTAATATTTTTATTTCAGAGGCAGAGAAAGATGTCTAAAAGAAATTTGGCTTAAGGACAACGTTTGGGTTAGCAAACTTTATCCAAACAAATGTCACCAAATAAATATTAACAAATATTGCAGTTTTCTATAGCTCAAACAGTAGAGCGTTAGCGCTTGTAACGCCAAAGTCATGGGTTCAATTTCCGAGGGAAAGCAAGAATTGATAAGAATGTAAATGTGTACCTTGAAATGTAAGTCGCTTTGGATAAAAGCGTCTGATAAAAGTAAGAGAATTTTATTATGTTAGATTTATGCACGAGATGGGTGTTGGGCATCAAGAGGAGGATGAATATGCTCATGGCGGGAACAAGAGAACGCACAGTAAAACAAGTGGTCAGATGAGTCTTTGAACTTTTTAGTATGGATAATTTGTATTCAGGCCACAAACAAAGACATTTCGGCCTCACAGGTGGGAAAAACAGTAAATCCAGGGGGGAAGGGCTAAACCCATTGTCTTCACAGCAGGCTGAGAGGTTATCTAGCTTTGACCTCATCGGTATATGAGGACAGTAAAAGTCCAGGAGGGGTTTATTTGAAGAACTTTATTTGTATTAACCAGCTAGATCTGGTTTACTAAGGGGTTCACATTTGCTGAAAGCCATCGCACAGGTGGGAAGATAAATGTTGGGAGGACATTGGGTTTAATTGTGTGTATTGTTTGTATTTTAAGTGTGCTAATAACAAGAATTGTTTTGACAGGAAACGCCGGAGCAGATGTGGCAGCACAGCAGACAAAAGAAAACTATGTGACAATAACCTCAACATTTGTTTTTCTTTACAGAAGATGCAGACTTTTGCGCATGGCATGAGCAAAGTGAAGAAACAGTGCCTAACCCTGTGTAATGCCTAACTTAAAATTTTCATTTTGCAGGATGTCAGGATGGATTGAACCAAACAGAACTGATTCTGTATTGTTTTGTTAACATGAACAACATGGGTTGAATGTTTTTCAGGGGAACAAGGACCCTGAGTGCTATTCAATGAGCAAAATTATCTGGTGACAATAGTGTTTCAGGCTGTTGAATCCACAGGTCACACCAAAGGGACGACAAGACAAGCGGTCACTAACAAAATCACTTAAGGTCTGCCTTCACAGGTGACAGCAGACAGTAAACGACTCATTCCAGTGGGGGTGCGATCGTGATCTAAGGGAAAATCTTGGAAGGATCTGGGTCCAAGCTTCTCACCTTAAACTATACCAACCAACATCAGTAACCCCATACGCCACAACGAAGAATAAAGTGGAAGATCAAGGATATGCGCTAGAACATACCTCTCCTGCCAACGTTGGAAAAAGACCATTTCAACAGCACACAAAGTGTCATATTGGTGAAGATGGAACGTCCATGAGGCAACGAGATGATCAACATATCTGGAGAAAATGTTGACCAATTAATGGTTGAAGAAAAGTTTTGCGATTTTATTTGATTGAATCAAATTAGGGCTTAGTATTGATATACATGAAGGGTATAACTGTTCTTGAATTAAGACTTGAATTAATTCTATTCTTAAAGATTTAATAGTAAAATGGGTTTGATTGATTTTAGAAAATAGAAATGAATTTTTATTATTTTATTGGTTATCAGAGAATGATAAACAGGGGGGAGATGTTAATGAAAAATTCATTGTTCTTGTGTCCATTCATTTAAAACTTGTTGATTTCATTTGAGTGTGTGTAAAAGCATTTCTAACAGCTGAATTGGGGGTAGGAAAGAGAAACCAGATAGCCCGGGGAGATAACAAACACCTAGGCACGAGAAAGAATCTTAGTCGAAGAATACAGGATGTCATATAGTAGGGTCCCAGGCCCCCTCCTGAGGAAAGCAGGAGGTCATTTAGATTGTAAATGAAGGCCTTTTGGCTTCTCAGGGACAAAGAACAGCATAACCTGCCCAGGGGGGGGGGGGTAGAACCAGTCCATACTAGATGTCTTTAAGGAAATTTACAGAGACTAGGGAAAGGAGGAGTCAAGAATGTCAGAAACCTGTATAAAATGTCTCAGTTTTATTATGTCAGTAGGCTTTCTGTTTCACATCTGGGTGGCTGCGGTTGCGAAAAGATTCCTCAAAGAATAAAGCCTTTTCTTCTATATTACAATTTTGCCTTTTGAGTGTTCCTTAACCCTGTGATGCTGTTTTTCCCAGTGAGATAAAAAATTGCTACTACAGTAACATCACTAATCTTCTGTAATCTAATGTGCATCTAATGTTAATTATTTGTTGTGGAAAATGGTATGCTCTTTTCCATTGTTAATGATTAATATTTGAAAGTTGGTTAATGGTGTTGAAAATGGAGACACAGTAGGCTACCCAACATATTAAAAGTAGATAATGTTTAATTCAAGAGATAGTTCTCCTAAAAATGTGTTTCACACAAGAAAGTTCTTTGACTTCATGAAGGTGAGTAAATGGTAACTGAATTCTCATAAATGGGTGGAGAGTCACTTTCCAAATGACCGAAATCATTTGGAGTTTTTTTTTCAGTCAAATGTAAAACTGTAAAGCCGCTTTGAAGCAATCTGCATAAAGTACTATATAAATACAAGTGACGTGTGCAGGGAAGACTGAATCACTTGCAATGCTCAACAGTACAGTACCAATCTATAGTTTGGATTGGAATCTGGAAGTGGACCTTGATAAGAAGCTTGCGTTTCCCCCAGAAATAGTGGCTACAACACTCCGGCCAGACATGGTCCTGTGGTCTCCAACAACAAAGTTAGCATATGTTGTGGAATTAACAGTACCATGGGAAGATGGGGTTGAAGAGGCTTATGAGAGGAAAAATAACTAATATTCCGACCTGGCAGCTGAAGCATCCCAGAACGGCTGGAAGACCAGCATCTTCCCAGTAGAGGTGGGATGCAGGGGATTTGTTGCCACATCTACCACCAGTTTGCTGAGAAAAAATAGGAGTGAATGGTCGCTCTCTCCAACAGGCCATCAAGTCCATGTGAAGTGTTGCTGAAAAAAGCTATAACTGGCTCTGGATCAAGCGTAAGGACCACAACTGGGCAGCAAAGTAGAGATAGATGGTATGCGGTCAGGCTTAGGCCCGACTCAGGCAGAAGGACGCCCCTGCCATGCAGAGCCCAACTCAGGGATATGGAGGGTATGGCATGGAGGGAGTGTACCTGGGACGCTGGGTACACCGCTGAGCCTTCTGGACACGTTGTGGGCTTCAATCAATGAAACGTCGATGAAGCAGGGTGCCCACCTGATGACCCCAATGACACACCTTACCCTCCTTTTCACCAATCCACACCGACTGCTACTGTCAAGAGTTTCCTAAAGGGATTGAAACATCTAGTTCTATTAGCTTTACTTTACTGGGTTGTTTTAAAAAAAAAAGATGTTTCCAATTACTTTTGTGAGTTTGCTGTACAGTATGAGTGTTTCTGAACTTTCAACATTAGCACACTAAAGTTTTTTTACTGATATAAGCAAGTCTTTACTGATCAAGTCTTGTGAACTTAACAGACCTGAACCAGGTTAGATGACATTGAATTTTACGCAGATGAAAGAGATGCTGTGAGTGATTGACCGACAGTATTTACGATTGCATGTCAAGTTTCAAGTTTATTTTCACAATACAGATTGAATCAAAGCAGCTTCACAGTATTAAATTAAAATAATACATCAATGTTTGTTTCTAGTGGAAAACGTCCACGTTTGGTAATGCTGATCAATAGTATTGTTGATTGATTAATTAAATGAAATATCCCCAAATATCCCCATCTGAGCAAGCCAAAGGCAACAGTGGCAAGGAACCGAAAAACTCCATCAGGTGACCTAATGGAGAAAAAAAAAAACTTGGGAGAACCCAGGCTCAGTCGGGGGCCAGTTCTCCTCTGGCGTTTATGAACTAGAGGTCAGATTTAACTGTAAGATTAAAAGTATTATATGAATGCCTGGCTGAAGAGGTGCGTCTTTAATCTAGTTTTAAACTGGGAGAGCGAGTCTGAGCAACGAACAGTATCAGGAAGGCTATTCCAGAGTTTTGTAGCCAAATGTGAAAATGCTCTCCCTCCTTTGGTGGATCTGGATATCCTAGGTATGACCAAAAGCCTTAAAGAGCGCGATGGATTATAGGGCGATAGAAGATCCGTTAAATAGACTGGAGCTAGGCCGTTTAGGGCTTTATAAGTCAGTAGCAATACCTTGTAATTAATACAGAACTTTATAAGTAACCAATGTAGTGATGATAAAATTGGTGTTATCTGATCATATTTTCTTGATCTAGTAAGAACTCTAGCGGCTGCATTTTGGACTAACTGTAGCTTGTTTATTGAGGATGCAGGACAACCAGCTAATAAAGCATTACAGTAATCTAGTCTCGAGGTCATGAATGCATGAACTAATTTTTCTGCATCAGAAACTGATAGCATATTACGTAGCTTAGCAATGTTTCTAAGGTGGAAAAAGGCTGTTCTTGTAACATATGAAATATGATTTTCGAAAGACAAGTTGCGGTCTAGTATAACATCCAGGTCTTTTACTGTAGAGGATAAAGTAACAGGACATGTGCAACAGCATGTGCTGTATAAAGATAAAGATCATATGTCATTTCAAAACTCACAACATTTAAAACAGTTTTATGGAGTTTTTATCTATTGAAAGTCTTTTGTAAATATGTTTTTCAATAACAGTACAATCCATCGAACACACTGTACTGTATTTCTCACAGCATCACAAGGACGGGCCAACCTGTCACTCACATGAAATCACAGCGAGAACAAACCAGTGATCCAACCATCCTAAACCAGCACTATGCAAAGCTTGCTGTGAACTAGAGATTCAGCAATGGTGGTGACATGCAGTCATCAGTCCAATAGCTAAGATGAATCAATAAATAATTAAATAATCAACAGTACACATTATAAAATGTCTATGTGCCTGTGTCTGATCTGTTCAGTAACTGAATGCTCCTCGGCACAAATGATGTAATGGCACGTGTGTTTTTTGTCAGGGACATTCGAAGTCTATTAAACTCAGAAGAATTATTTCAACTTAAGACAAAGACTGATTTCTTGGAAAGATCTATTACCAAACTTTGCCTGCTATTAGAACATGCCGAAAATTAGATCTTAAACGCTCAATAAGGAGCCGGGTGTAGGAGCCATACTTACCACCTTATTTAATTTGTATAAATTTGTTCATTTAAATATCAGTTTGTTGTGTATTGTTAATTGTGTTTATAGAGTGTGTGCCCTCTATAGGTGAGAGGGGAAAGTTGGATAAAGCATAGGCCACGCCTGACAGGAGGGGGCGCTGGTGCAAGAGCACACAGTCTTTTGACCGTGCATATGGAGCTAGGATTGCAGCAAACCTGCAGGCGGCCTAAAAGTTCTTTGTTTTGTTTTATGTTACAATGCATCATTATTTTTGGTTTAATAAACTTCAGTTATTTGTTTGGAACATCAACAGGATCTATTGATGGTACTTTGTACACATCAGAATCATAGCATCAACATCTCCCAGTGGACAAGAAACAAGGATTAAAAATAGGAAACTTGTTTTTATCACTACATTCCCTGTGCGTCCAGGCAGTGGGCCAATGTGAAAATACAAACAAAAATACACAAAAATATCCGAATCAGAGCCTTAACCCCGGCTGCGCTGCTGGACTAAAACAACATCACTCCAGGTAAAAATAATTAACGAAAGAGCACTTCTGGAAGAAGTCAGAAACAGGTTTTCTTTAATCGTTCCTTTTAGCATAAATCTACAGCTAATCTTCCCAGGTTCAACAACAACAGATTTACCTGTTCTTTACCTCTAACCCTTCTGTTCATCCGTCTGTTGTCCTTCACTGTTTCATTCATAAAACCTTGAGGTTTTTGCTGTAAAAAAATCACTTGTCACACATACAGATACAGTACACAAACACTGTACATAATAAAATAAATAAATAAAAATCAGTTTACAACAGTACATTCAATGTTATACAACCATGGTAATAGGCAGAAATAAATATCATCAACGCATTAAACTAACATTCCTCATGATTACAGGAACGGTGTCGAACATCAAATCGGTCCAAAAATTTTGATTTCAAATTCAGCATTTTGAGATCAACTGACCACAGACTACTAACCAATCAGAAAGAACTACGGAATGCACAGCATTGCTTTGTAAAAATAGACAAATGTAAAAACAGTCCTCCTGCGGTTTGATCTGCTGATGCTGGTGTTTGTGCTCATGTGGGCCGCTGAGAGTCGGATCTTCATTAAAGGCAGAGTAAAAAACAGACAGTAAAGAGGAGAAGAACAGACAGGAGCGGAGGAGAGAGTCTTCCAGCATCGGATCGGCTTCGTCCATTCAGTCGGTTCCTCTTATTGGTGGGCGTGTCCCGGGGGTGAAGCCTGTCAACAGGGGGTGTGTCTCGGGGGCGGAGCCTGTCAGCCAGAGCGTTACGAGGCGGAGAGAAGGAGCCGTAACCAGGCCAGTCATCACTGAACCGTTCGCCCGCTTCACCAGCGCCTCCAGACCCGCTGCCGGCCTCCACATCACCTGCACACACACACAAACACAGCGGGAACTCTGGTATTTATATCACAGTCTACATTAGTTTCTACAGCACTTTTAACAATATAAATGACTCTAAGCAGCTTCACAGATGACAGAAAAATAAAGATGAATTTGTGTGTTACAACCCTCAGCAAAAGTAGTGAAGAAAAAGTGCATGAGAACATTTACCCTGTTTCCCTTAGAGTTGTTAAACCAAGTGCACGGTTGTCAGTAGGGCTGCACAATTAGGTGCACAGAAGGTACTCTCACACACACTCCATCTGAACACCAGAGGGCGCTCTCACACACACTCCATCTGAACACCAGAGGGCGCTCTCACATACACTCCGTCTGAACACCAGAGGGCGCTCTCACACACACTCCATCTGAACACCAGAGGGCGCTCTCACACACACTCCATCTGAACACCAGAGGGCGCTCTCACACACACTCCGTCTGAACACCAGAGGGCGCTCTCACACACACTCCATCTGAACACCAGAGGGCGCTCTCACATACACTCCGTCTGAACACCAGAGGGCGCTCTCACACACACTCCATCTGAACACCAGAGGGCGCTCTCACACACACTCCATCTGAACACCAGAGGGCGCTCTCACACACACTCCGTCTGAACACCAGAGGGCGCTCTCACACACACTCCATCTGAACACCAGTGCTGCGTTCCAGTCCAAAATTGTCATGCCCTTCACTCGCTAACTTCCCTCCGTCTCGTTCACTCAGATGTACGTCATTGCTTACGTTGCACGAGCGCCCACTACTGGCGGAAACTGCGGCGGGCTGAACTGGAACGTCCTAAGCCCTTGATCACTTGGAATCAGCTGTGGAGTTGATTTATTAATCCTACGCCTAGCAAAACCATAGCAGCCACATAGAACACCCAAGCAACCGCCTAGCAACCAACCAGAATACCCTAGCAACCGCCTAGCAACACCATAGCAACCACCAAAACACTCTAGCAACCGCCTAGCAACCACCCAGAACACCCTAGCAACCAACCAGAATAGCCTAGCAACCACCTAGCAACAACATAGCAACCACCCAGAATACCCTAGAAACCGCCTAGCAACCACCTAGCAACCGCCTAGCAACCACCCAGAATACCTTAGCAACCGCCTAGCAACCACCCAGAACACCCTAGCAACCGCCTAGCAACGCCACTAGTGTACCCTAGCAACTGTTTTGCAAGACCTATATCTCTGTATCAGAACATTGTATAGAGATGAGGTTTGGCTCTTTTGACTCATGCTAGCAAACAGCACTTCCAACATGCTACACATGCTAGCAGTGAATAGCTACATGTGAATAGCGATTAGTTAAGTGTTAAATCATGCCAAGATCATGCTAAGAACTCTATAAAAACTCCATAGTAACCATCTGTGACAACTACCAACCACCTAGTAACACCATATCAACCACCAAGAATACCTTAGCAACCGCCTAGCAACACCATAGCAACCACCCAGAACACCCTAGCAACCACCTAGCAACCACCCAGAACACCCTAGCAACCGCCTAGCAACACCATAGCAACCACCTAGAACACACTAGCAACCACCTAGCAACCACCCAAAACACCCTAGCAACCGCCTAGCAACACCATAGCAACCACCCAGAACACCCTAACAACCGCCTAGCAACCAGCCAGAACACCCTAGGAACCGCCTAGCAACCACCCAGAATACCCTAGCAACCACATAGCAACACTAGTGGTTGCTAGGCTGTTTTGGGTGGTTGCTAGGCGGTTGCTAGGGTGTTCTGGGTGGTTGCTATGGTGTTGCTAGGTGGTTTAAAATCATGTGATTTAAAATGTTGTAAAATGAACTATTTTGCATGTATGTAGAGAGAAACTAGGATAACTTAAGCATCCCATTTATGTAAATAATTACTTATTCATCAATAATTACCTATTACTATTTAACAGTACTACTACTACACAGGTTAGAACATCATCTCAATACAATATTGAGCAGACATATCACTTAAGACCAGCGCATGCGAATTATAACCCAGAGATCGGTACTGCGCATGCATCTCTGACGTCGCTAAAACACACCTCCATCCACTACATATTGGATCTGATCCAGCTACATCATCGTGCTACAGGCTGCAGCGAGGGGTGTCTCGGATTTTCTGCCAGGTCGACAGTCAGGTGACTAGGCCTGTTAGCTCAGTTGGGTAGCGGGTTCGGTTCTCTCTCCCCTGGCTCCCTTCAGAGCCCCGTGACCAGTGGCCAGACGGCTGAAATAGCTCAGTTGGGAGAGCGTTAGACTGAAGATCTAAAGGTCCCTGGTTTGATCCTGGGTTTTGGCATGCGGGGCCCATGAAAAGAGCCCCTTGTTGGTTCATATATGTAGCCGAAATGTAAAATAAATTTAGAATTTGGTGCCTTCGTGACCGAGGAAAGACAAAAAATAACTTCAGGACGCATTTGTGTGAAAGACAACAACTCCCACAATGCACCACATTGCACAGCTCCGCAAGCCACTCCCACTAATCCAGAAAGCGCATATCTGCCTATAAGAGAAATCAATCTTCCCTCTACAAAGCTAGCTACCACCAGAGCGTGAAATTCATTTCACACAAAATGTCTAGTTAGTTGGCGAACTCATTAGTGCATTACTCCTCGTTTGTATTTCTTTCGAAAAGGTGAATTATTGCATGGTACCTGGATGTTCAGTCAGAACATATGCGGTGCGAAACTAGGATAGTTCACAACACAAACATCTGTGTCCTCATCTGATTCAGAGATTTCGTCCAGGAGAAATTGTCATCGTTGAAATTCTTTGCCGCAGACGGTCTCTATCTCTGTGTTCGTAGTTGCATAGTGAGATCACCGGCACCACCAGTCCGCCCTAACTCGAGTTAGTCCAGGCTCCTTGTCCGCGGCAGGCAGGTCTTCTGCCTCGGCGGCTCTTCGCTATAATGCGGCTTGTAAAGGTAGCCACAAACACCTGATTCAAGCATCAGACTTCCGAAATCCTCTTCTTCTATATCATATTGAGCACTCTCCTCCGCTATTGTCATAACTTTACATCTGTCTCCACAGCGCCTGTTAGCTTAGCTTCAAACAAGATGGAGGATATTGCTTTCAGTTTCAGAGAGTAAAGTCCCACCCACTGATCTGTAATAGGTCTGTAGCGTGAGCGGGTCCCGCCCCCTGGGAAAGATGAGGAACGAGTGTCTGTAGTCTCAACAGAAATCCCCCCCTCTTACACTTCCTCCTACAATGACGCAAAATGACGATTTTTGCGTCATTGTAGGAGGAAGTGTAAGAGGTAAATAACGGATTTCTCCCGTCTCAGGGGAAAATGAGAGTGTTGCACGACCATTCAATAGTATGACTGGGTTTCTAACAATGCAAAGCTTAATGCAAATGGGTGAAGTGTCCCTTTAATAAAGCAGCAGTGACATGTAACCTGACAAGTTTCTTCATTCACCAACTTGCAACACAGACCGCTTGCTAAAACACACATATGTGGGAGATGCGGAATGCATAAAATAACTAAAAAAATAAAAGACGACTTGAATAAGCTCATTAATGGCATGTTTGAGTCATGCTCTTAACAAACTGTTTTATTTCCTCTTTCCATATTGTGAATAATAAATGTGTATAATTTTAATTAGCTTGTTACACAATGGAGCCTAACTTATTGTAATAATTATTTTACGTAGCCTACGTTTACACTCAAAATTATTCCTTGGCATCCTCACGTACTGAACTGCATTTTTTTTTTATTGTTTGCGTGCTGGAGGTAAATTACACTATTACGGCGTGTGCAGAGAGATGTTAACATTTAAGCTGGTGAGAGAAAATGGCACTATCAAAGAGTCTAAAGAGGAAAGTTGACAGCGTAAATAGGGCATACAAAGAAGAATGGAAAGTGTGCATCCTACCTAGTTTTGTGAATGCAAAGCAGGTGTGTCTGATCTGCAACGAAGCGATCCACAGACTCTTTTGAACGCCTGTCAGAACTTTTCAAATTAAAAGCTCTCAATTCATCTCAAAATAAAACATTGCCACAAAAACGTTCTCGTACTTTTATTTTGAAGGCAAAATCACTAAAGACGAAGTGATTGTGAGTAACTGTTGCTGTCATGACAGATCTATTTCAGAACCAGCCGCTAGTGGAACCTTTCCTTGCAAATCATTTTTTGTCTTTTTTGTTATGGTTTAGAAGGTGAGAACCCAATCGCAGACCATTTGCAGACATTTCAAGGGTTTATTACTACACAAAACAGAAAACAAAACCCACGAGGGGGCAAAACAGGACTGAGGGTAGAACACTTAGACTAAGACAAGACTATAAACAAAGACTAAATACTGACTAGACAGGAAACAAACTCACAATTCTTCATTAAACAGGAATCAGACGATGTACTAACAAGACTGTATAACAAGCAATGTTACACACACTAAGTTTGACAATGAACCGACACAGGACAGAAAACAAGAGGGGATTAAATAGGGAAGCTAATGATGAGGGCAACAGGTGAAACTAAAACGGTAATGATTACAAAACGAGGATAACAAGGGGGCGGGGTTACATGACGAGACAACGCAAGCACATGGCCAAACAAATGGCCATGTGCTGCACATGAAACATGGGCCTGTCATGATTCTGCCGCAAGACAAGAGAAAATCAAGAACAAGATGGCAGAATCATGACATTTTTTTGTGGGTACAAAACAGTATGAATGAATAGACGTAAGAAATGTTGATACTATTACGATACCAACCCTAAACCTTCCTGCGCCATTGACTTATTATGAACGATATCCATCCACAATGTGACTGATGATGGAATCATAATCACACCATGTTCGTTCCTTTTTAAGCCCTTCACCGACCAAGCCTGCTTTCTCCAAAGGTTTCTTTTCTCCATTTCTGTCACCTGATGGTGTTTGGGTTCCTTGCTACTGTCGCCTTTTGGCTTGTTTTCCCTATAAGTATACTTCTTTCTTTTTTTTTATTTATTTATACACTTTAAACCATTACAAAAAAATAGAACAAAATAAATAAAATAAAAATTAAATTAAATTAAAAATATACAAAATTTACAGAAACAGGGGAAGATGAAAATACACAAACCATTAGAGAGAAGATGCACTGAGGATTATTTTCCCCTCAAAAAAAATAAAAAAATAAAAAAATAAAAAAATAAAAAAATAAATAATTGAATAAAGAGTACAGTACAATCACATACAGTAACAGTAAACAGAGCAGTGTACTGGCCAGGCAATACAAAATTAGTATCAACATCTAGATTGGTGATAGATGTGGGGGGAGATAAGGGGATCACACACAAAGAGCAGGGTCAAGTTGGAGAGTTTTGATATGTTCACAAAGGGGTTGCCAAAGCTTGATGAAAATGGTGCTAGGTCGGTGAAGAGAGTACCTAATTTTCTCCAGTTTCACAAAATAAAGAACATCTCTTATCCAGCGAGTGTAAGATGGAGGGTGAGGGCTTTTCCAATTCAATAGAATTAAACGCCTAGCTAAAAGAGTCAGAAAGGCTACAAAATCTGAAAAGTGAGAAGGCAAAGAATGGCCAGGTGGGAAAACCCCAAATAAAGCTGTGACTGGACAGAGTGGGATATCCGCCGAGGTAATGGCTGACAATGAGACAAAGATTTGTCTCCAAAAGGAAGACAGGGCAGGGCAGGACCAGAACATGTGAATGAAAGTGCCTGAACCAGAATGACACCTGTCACACTCCGAGTCAATAGACGGGTTAATGCGTGCTAACCTGGTCTTTGACCAGTGGGCTCTATGAACCACTTTGCACTGTATGAGCCTGTGACGTGCGCAGAGGGAAGAGGAGTAAACCCTGTTCAGGACTGCCCTCCATGTCTCCTCGTTAATCTCAGTACCGATGTCTTGGGACCAGACAAGGCGTAAATCATCAGAGGAAGATTGCAAATGAACAATTATATTCACTAATTTACAAATTGACCCTTTAGTACAAGGATCCACACCCAGAATGGTGTCTAAATCTGAAGGTAGAGGTGCATTTGGAAAGTTGACCATTTTTTTTTGTACAAAATCTCGAATTTGTAAATATCTGAAAAAATGTTTTTTGGAAATATTAAACTGAGAAGTCAACTGTTCAAAAGAGGCAAAAACAACATCGATGTAAAGGTCAGCAATAGAAACCAACCCAAGGTCTCTCCAAGAGGTGTAAGCACAGTCTAAAATGGAGGGGTAAAACAACGGGTTAGAACGTATTGGGGATAACGGGGGTATTATGAAGAACGAAATGTCGCAAAAATTGGGTCCAGACTTTAAGACTGTTTTTAACAATTATATTATTTGAATATTTCATTGGGGACAATGTGTATGGGAGGCATAAAAGAGCCGCCAGGGAAGATGATTTACATGAGGCATTCTCGATATGCAGCCAGGATGGGGAATTGACGGAGTTGCTTGGCTGGAACCAGTAAAGAGTGGTGCGTATACTTGCTGCCCAGTAATATATTAGAAAATTAGGAAGAGCTAGACCACCTAATTGTTTTGTCTTCTGCAGAATGCCTTTTCGAATCTTTGGGGTCTTTTTGTTCCAAAGAAAACTAGAAATAGAGCTGTCGAGTGTAACAAAAAAAGACTTTGGAATAAAGATAGGAATACACTGAAATAAATATAAAAATTTAGGGAGCACGCTCATCTTAATACAATTAACCCTACCGATCAGGGATAAAGGAAGGAGAGACCAACGATTAAAATCCTGAGATAGACGATTAAGCAGTGGGACAAAATTGTGGTCAAATAAGTCTGAAAAGTTTTTTGTCACATTTATGCCCAAATATCTAAAACTTTGTAAGGAAGATCTAAAAGGTAGGGATGCTAATGGATAATTCAAGGCAGCTGTGTTGATGGGCATTAATTCACTTTTACTCAAATTTAACTTATAGCCTGAGATTAGGCCAAAATTCATTAGCAAATCAAGCACCAAGGGAATGGAAGTACCAGGCTCAGAGACATATAAGAGAAGATCATCTGCGTACAAAGATAGCTTATGCTCCAACCCTCCCCTTTGAATGCCAGCCATCGCACTGGATCTTAGAGCGATTGCCAAAGGCTCAATGACTATTGCAAACAAAAGGGGGGAAAGTGGGCAACCTTGTCTAGTCCCGCGACCAAGGGAGAAATACTCAGAATAGCTATTATTAGTTCGAACACAGGCCAAGGGAGATGTATATAAAAGCCTAATCCAAGATATAAACTGATCAGGAAAGCCAAATTTCTTCAGTGTATAAAACAAATAGTGCCACTCAACTCTATCAAACGTCTTCTCAGCATCCATGGAAATAACTAACTCTGGTGTTTCATTTAAAGAAGAGGAATAGAGAATATTGAAAAGGCGTCTAATATTATGAAAAGAATGTCTATTTTTAATAAAGCCTGTTTGGTCAGTAGAAATTAAAGTTGGAAGGACCACCTCCAGGCGTCTTGCTAGGACTTTAGCTAATAATTTCACATCTGAACAAAGTAAGGAGATTGGGCGATAGTTGCTGCCCTGAGAAGGATCTTTATCTTTTTTGAGAATAAGAGAAATGATAGCCTGCCGTAAGGAATGAGGGAGAATACCTGAGCTGTAAGACTCATTGAACATGTTAAGTAAAAGAGGTGATAATTTGTCAGAAAATGTCTTGAAAAATTCAGCAGGGAAGCCATCCGGCCCTGGGCATTTGCCATTCTGCATTAGACTAAGAGCAGACTTAATTTCGTTCAATGTAAGAGGGCCTATCAAATTTGAGGAGATATCAGGATCAATGCAAGGCATATCGAATTGGGCTACTTCAGCTATGCTTTCCGAAGTATATAACGAGGAATAAAAATTCCTGAACTCATTATTAATAGTTAGTGGATTAACTGAAGACCCAACAGAGGTGGAAATTTGAGTAATGAGATGTGAAGCAGCAGACTGACGCAACTGATGGGCAAGCAATTTACTTGATTTATCACCGAATTCATAATAATTGCAATGAGTCTTATGTAGAGCTTCAGTTGCCTCATTTGTAGTAAGTAAGTCAAACTCTGTCTTTGTTGTCAGAAATTTAACAAAGTCATCTGAGTTTGTAGAATTAACACAATTAGACTGGAGGTCTGCCAAAGTATTCAAAAGATTAGCTCTCCTTTCATTGATTATTTTTCTCTTATAAGCTGAATATGAAATCATTTCTCCCCTTAAATAAGCCTTACATGCCTCCCAAATTGTCTTAGCTGAAACACCAGGGGAAATATTTGTGGAGATAAAAAGGTCCATACAATCATTAATGACAGAAATAAAATTAGAATCATTGAGAAGCAGAGAGTTAAAACGCCAAGGAGACCCGGATATTGAAAGACTTGGTAAAGCGAGGTCAAATGTAACAGCAGCATGGTCTGAAATAACAATAGTATTATAGATACATGAGCTAATCAATGGAAGCAATTTGTTATCAACAAGAAAGTAATCAATGCGGGAGAAAGTATGATGTACAGGGGAAAAGAAAGAAAACTGTTTTGTGCTAGAATAAAAAAAACGCCAAACATCAGAAATAGCATACTGCTCCATGAATAACTGAATCGTCCTGCTGCACATGGCCTATATGAGGAAGTTCAAATCCCCACCCAGAATTAGCTGGTTGGAGTTCAAATCAGGGAGGGAAAACAAAACTTTTTTGAAAAAAGCCTCATCATCCCAGTTAGGGCCATATTGGCCAAAATCAAACAAACTCCATTGATCTGTCCTCTAAGAATAATAAAACACCCATTGGGGTCCGAGATGACCTCAGAAACGGAGAAAGGAACCGATTTATGTATGAGAATAGCTACCCCGCGGGACCTATCCTGGAAGCCGGAGTGGTAGAGCTGGCCTACCCAGCCCTTTCTAATACTTAGATGGTCTGCAGGCCTGAGGTGTGTTTCCTGAATGAAGGCTATGCTAGTATTCAATTGTTTCAAATAATTAAGAACTTTATTTCGTTTCACCGGAGAATTCAGTCCTTTGACGTTCCAGCTGGTGAATTTCAGTGCACCACGAGTTGCCATCTTGTTATTCATCGCGGGCGTGGATAATTAATTCCCTGAACATGACAAGATTTCTGAGACCCCCACACCCCCACACAAACATCCCAGCCAATAGTACACCTTGCTTGTAGCGTAAAAGGATATAAAGTGCCATAGTGATTGCACACAGATTGACAAAGGTAGAAAAAAAAACAAAAAAAAAACAAGAACAGCGAGTTCCCTGGAGGCATTCATCGCCCAGAGTATCAACAGGATGGATTCCCAGGAAGAGAGTCTGAATAACACGGGTCGTGCTATTCAGGCTCTAGTGGCGCAGGTGTCCGAGCTCACCCAGCAATTCCAACATCTGCGAGTCCCCACTGCGCCGCCCACGCCGCCGGTTCCCCCCACACCAGCTGAGACCCTCTTCCAGTCGGAACCTCGTCTGCCTGTTTCCGAGTCCTACTCCGGAGAGCCCAGTTTTTGCAGAGCCTTCATCACACGGTGCTCCATGCACTTCTCTCTGCAACTGGGAACCTTCAATACAGAACAAGCCAAGGTCACGTTTGTTCTAACGCTATTGACTGGAAGAGCGGCGTTATGGGGAACGGCGGTGTGGGAGAACCAAGATCCATGCTGCGCCTCGTTCCAGGCACTCTCCGCTGAGATGAGGCGAGTATTCGATTCGCTCGACTCGCCGACCTTCGCCAGGGTGAGAGATCGGTTTCGGAAGATTCTATCGAATTCCGGACCTTAGCGGCAGAGTGTCACTGGAACGAGGAGGGTTAGGGTTAGAGTTAGGGTTAGGTTAGGGTTAGGGTTAGGGTTAGATGGGACATGTTCCTGCATGGGCTGGCTGACCGCGTCCAGAAGGAGATCTACGTCCTGGACCTCCCAACTACACTCAATGGACTCGTTGATCTGGCTTTAAAAGTAGATGCACGACTGTCAAGACTCGAGCGACGCCATTGATGTCCATACATCAACTCACCCTTTTTGCGAGATTCACGGATGACCAAGTCCTTCACTTGAAAGCGATGAAATCGCAAGATGACGGGTCTCAGTCTCTGCCCAGGCGCTGGTTTAGGTGCGAGGCTGCGATGAGCTCTATCTAGCGAGGTCAACACCTGAGATCCAAGTACATCGACCAGAAGCTGGGAATGTAAATTGAAACAAATGAAAATGTACTTGGACGCGGCCCCTCGATTGACTCAGAGCCCAGGATTCGAATGTTTTGCCGCCGTGGAACGCTGGTCCTTCCCTGGCCAACACTGACAGAACGCGGAAACTAGACCACGCCCCCACGCAGGGACGCTATGCCTCCCATGTCCGGGCCTGGTTGATCCACCACGCACACTACTGACCTCGCTCTATGGGCGACATCGGTACCTGCGTGATCCCGGACCAGGTGATGTCCACAGGTGTGGTCCAGGAATGGGCTCAGCCAGGTGGATGAAGGGGGTCTGAGAATTCATTTTCTCAGCTCCCCCATGTCCCAGGCTGGGCTCCTCGGCGGTGTGGTTGAGGACTGTACCCTTAGTCTGCTTCCCGCCGAGGCCGCCTCCCTGCAGCCCCTCCCCTCGAGCCTTCACTGGCCCCGAGCAGGAGAGGGTTGCAGGAGGATGGCACCGCCTGTCTCCGCCCCTTTGCTGGCCAAACGCCGGGCTAAGCAGCACTCTCGAGACGGGCAGCTTGGAGTTAGGGCTCAGTTCTTCTCAGGAGCTGGTAGCAGGGCCACTCCTTCCCCCGGTGGAGGGCCGGAGGAGAATCTCTTGTTTCAAGAACTGATGCCCCTTCCTCCGAGCCTCAAGAGGCAATGATGACAGTGCGCGCCGCTCACGAGCCTCGCCACTCTCGTCCCCCTCTGTCGCCAGACCCCTGCCAGAGCACGCCCCCGTGGAATGCTGGTCCTTCCCTGGCCTCCTCTGACAGGACGCGGCTAATGACCGTGCCCCCGCAACGGGCCGCAATGCCACCCACGCCGATCAGACAATACCGCAACAGTAGTGTACATCAACCATCAAGGTGGTCTGCGCTCCCGCCGTATGTCGCAACTCGCTCGCCACCTCCTCATATGGAGTCAGAAGCATCTGAGGTCGCTTCGAGTCATTTATATTCCGGGAGACTTGAACCTTGAGGCCGACGAGTTGTCTCGGCTTCGGCCTCTCCCTGGAGAATGGAGACTCCATCCCCAGACGGTTCAGCTGATTTGGGATCAGTTCGGGTACACACAGGTAGATCTGTTTGCCTCCCACGACTCGTCCCATTGCGACCTGTTTTATTCCCTGACCGAGGGCACGCTCAGCACGGATGCACTGGCGCACAGCTGGCCGTGGGGCCTACGCAAGTATGCGTTTCCCCCAGTGAGCCTTCTTGCGCAGACCTTGCGCAAGATCAGGGAGGACGAGGAGCAGGTCATTTTGGTTGCCCCGTATTGGCACAACCGTACCTGGTTCCCAGAACTAGTACTTCTCGCGACAGCACCTCCCTGGCCAATCCCCCTGAGGAAGGACCTGCTTTCTCAGGGACGGGGCACCCTATGGCACCCTTGTTCCGATCTTTGGAACCTCCACGTGTGGCTCCTGGACGGGACGAGGCAGGTTTGAGTACCCTACCACCAGCGGTGGTGGCTACCATCACTTCCACTAGAGCATCATCCACGAGACATGCCTATGCGTTGAAGTGGAACCTCTTCGTCAACTGGTGTTCTTCTAAACATCAAGAACCCACGAAATGCCCGATCAGTGTCGTGCTTTTCTTCCTGCAAGAAGGGTTGGAGCGAAGACTGTCTCCCTCCACCCTGAAAGTGTATGTTGCCGCCATTGCCGCACATCACGATGCAGTTGATGGTAAGTCTCTGGGAAAGCACGACCTGATCATCAGGTTCCTGAGGCGAGCGAGGAGACTGAATCCTCCTCGTCCTCCCCTCGTACCCTCTTGGGACCTCTCAGTGATTTTAACTGCCCTGCAGAGCGCTCCCTTTGAGCCTCTGCAATCAGTGGGGCTTAAGTTCCTGTCAGCGCTAAGACAGCGCTCCTGGTTGCATTGGCCTCCATCAAGAGGGTAGGCGACCTGCAGACATTTTCGGTTGATGAAGCGTGCCTGCAATTCGGGCCGGCTAACTCTCACGTGATCCTGAGACCCCGGCCTGGATATGTGCCCAAGGTTCCCACCACTCCCTTTCGAGATTAGGTGGTGAACCTGCAAGCGCTGCCCTTGGAGGAGGCCGACCCAGCCTTGGCACTGCTCTGTCCAGTACGCGCCCTCCGTGCTTACGTAGACAGAACGCAGTGTTTCAGGACCTCAGACCAGCTCTTTGTCTGTTATGGTGGGAAGCTGAAGGGAAAGGCTCTCTCCAAGCAAAGGTTGTCTCACTGGATAGTGGACGCCATTGCTTTGGCATTGCAGCAGCAAGGTCGACCATGCCCCCTTGGTGTGACGGCCCACTCCACTCGGAGTGTGGCATCCTCTTGGGCTCTAGCGCATGGCGCCTCGCTAACAGACTTTGTAGAGCTGCAGGCTGGGCGACACCTAACACATTCGCGAGATTCTATAATCTCCGAGTGGAACCAGTTTCTTCTCATGTACTCGCTTCAACTAGCCGGTACTAGATTCTGCTCAGGTGTCTTCGCTTGCTCGCCATTCCTCTCCACGGACGGGATACGTGCGATATTTTCCTCAGGTGAGCCTCATAAGCCCTGAGTTTCCTCCAGCACTGTTGACATCAATGCCAGAGTTATGCCACCGGCAGCTTTCGCGCTTGGCTAGGTGCCTCCATGTGCATGGTTCCCCCTCTGGGCGACCCCCACATGTGTATTCCACTGTAAGCCTCTCTGAGCATGTGTCTTTCCCTCGGCAAGCCACCTTGCTTCCTCTGGGGTTTAAATATTCCACCTGTGGCTGGACACCCCAGTGTTACTCCATATGCAGCCCCTCCGGGTCATATGTGTATTCTAAGCCCCCCCCCCCCCCTTCGGGCTGGGCATGATTGCATATTTCCGCTGAGATATGCTTCCCAGTGTACCATGGTATTCCTGTGTTAAGTAGGACTCCTTCATCCGTGCTAGTCTCACGACAGGGAGCTCAGACTTGCGCTGGGCACTGGAAGACAACCGAGGTGGCGTGATTAGACTGGGGACTATTTGTCGTCATCCGACGTAACTCGGAGTGACCACGAAAGGGAACGTCTCGGTTACGTATGTAACCCTCGTTCCCTGAGTAGGGAACGGAGACGTTACGTCTCCCTGCCACTTCCGCTGTACCGCTGGAACGCCGTAGTTCAGTCTCGGCTCCTCAGCGAAGAAACATATCTGCATGTTGCCAGCGTACTTCCTTATATACCCACGACGTGGGGCGGACTTACGCTATGCAAATTCCGCAGACCCATGGCATTTTCTTGCCATTGGCTCGTTTTGTATACTCGAAGGTGAGAGGTTTTCTAAGCGAAACCCCATTCATCGTCATCCAACGTAACAACGTCATCCGACGTTCCCTGAGTAGGGAACGAGGGTTACATACGTAACCGAGACGTTCTTTTTTTTTACTGTGAAACTGCTTTGAAACAATCTGAATTGTATAAAGGTCTTTAGAAATAATGGTGACTTCACTTAATAAGTCAATAACAAAATGAAAGAACTTTGACATTGACTTTGAACAATGATTATGTGACTTATATAAACATTTTCCATTTATTAATACATGCAAAGATGTTTTTGGCTGATATTTTCTTCACCTTATAAACAATTAAAGGCATTATATAAATGTAAAAGCAAAAAGTCTTTGAGAGCCTGGATAAAGTTAGTACTGTAAGTGTATTGAAATAGACCAGTGCCCGGTTGCATAAAGCACCATTTAAGTATGATACTTAAGAGGCGATTTCCCCTTATCTAAGAGAATAACTTAAGGGTGTTGCATATAATCTCTTAAACGGTTCTCTTAGGTAAGGGAAACATTTAAGTGTTTCACGACAGCGATCCTGGATTCACGTTATAAAAGTATGTTGTTGCCATAGAAATGCAAAACACTAACACTAGCAATTTCGCAGTTTCATCAAATAAAGTAGGCTAGGAGGAGGAGAAATGCATTCTTCTTGACGAATATGGTAAAAGAAAAGCAATTTTGAAAAGCAAACTAAATCCCAATGTATCTGCGGGAACTTGACCGTTGCGTTTAAATGACGGGAAAGAGCCCCCACAACCCGGTGAACCACTCTGCTGACAGACGATTTATGCACGTGGAAAACATCTCCCACTACCGTCTGAAAACTCCCAGTTGCAAAAAAACGCAGTGCTATAAGCAGTTGTAACACCGCAGGTAAAGAGTGGTTGCGATGTGTGACATGGTCAAGGTCGCCGTCTTTGTTATTGATGTCAAATATTGCGCGTCGATCAAATCGGTATTCTTGCAACAATTTTTCATCGCTAAGATGGTCCAAAGGGTTCTCCCTATCCCTAAAAATTCTTCTTGGCACATAATGATCTTCAGCTGGTTCCATAAATTCAGCCATGTCGTCTTATTTTTGTCCGCGTTACTCTTAAGGTTACGATTTCCAAACCTTAAATGATACTTAGGGAAATTACCGTTAAGGGGTTTTATGCAACACTTAACGCTTTTTAAGGGATTACTTAAGTGAAAAAACAGCATTTAAGGGAAATTCTAAGTGTTTATGACGTTTCACTTAAAGAAACCCTTAAGTAACACTTACAGGTTTTTTTTCTGCAACACCCTTAGGTTTAAGGGAAATATAAGGGCGAACTTAAGGGAAAATTACACTTAAGGTGCTCACTGGCACTCATGTCCTCTGTTTGACACTTATTGGTCGTATTAAGGGATACAGTTGTTCACTTTTGTTGGGAATGCCACAACAAATGGCATCTTTTTCTAGCCTGGTTCTACCAGACTCTCGTACATTCCATTTGTACAGAGAGTCTGGCCACTCTCCATTGACAAGCGTTAACTTCCTTGAAGGCCGGTACTCTGTTGAAGTTTAAAACTATTGGATCTGCCCAGAGCCACTCTGGATCTGCCATAACCAATCGCTAACGTTTGGTCGTGACGGAACTTCAACTCAAACTAGCGCACGACCTCACCGTCATCGTTCTCAGCCACTCCCTCTGTTCGCTGATTGGACCGGTAAAAAATGTATCGGAGAAAACCCAAGAATATACCACAATCCCAGACGTATTGCTGGGGCCTGTTTCAGAAAGGAGGTTAAGTGAAAACTCTGAGTATGTTAACCCTGAAATGAGGGAAACTCTGAGTTTTCTGTTTCAGAATGGGAGGTATGTTAAACCTGAGAAAGCAGAGTAAGTCAAGCCCGTTTCTGAAAGAGAGGTAACTTATACTCAGAGTCAGTTACCATGGTAACTTACTCAGTGAACCTAACCTGGTCAGGAGCAGGTTTTCTTCAGTAAACCCAGAGTTTCTTTCAGTCTCCTCCCATTTTTTAAAGAGGAAGTAGTGTTTAAACACCTCATTCATTCTTTCAGTACCTTTTTATTAATAAAATTAATATTTTATTAATAAATAAAAGATTGCTATTTTTACTGCTTTTTTTTATTTTATTTTTATAAAATGAAGTCTATCTGACAACTGAAAATACAGTAGTAGATTACATAATGTAGTTCTAAACAAATTATACAGAATTAAACTGTGGCATTTACTGAAAATCTCAGAACTCTGTTCATCTGTGCACCAGAAGATGATGGACCGTCCTCCTGCTGTTCTTCCACACTCTGTGGGCGAGGGGATAGAGATAAGAATACCCATTTATACTTAGATTTAAACTTATATTCTATAGGCTACTCCACATAAAAATGTGAAAAAATGTGAATGTGTAGATTGTTTAATGTGTAGACACATAATATTAACATTACGTCTGTAGGCCTCTCTGTGGCAGCAGAAACTCTATATCCCCATCGTCATGTGAAGATGAGCATTTGGTTGAGTACACTTTATAACACTATTTGTCATAATTTCTGGTGTATTGATAGGCTACTTACAACTGCCTGGGGTTCTGTTGGGACAGGAGGCTCCAAAAGACAGATATTACCACCAGAATCTATTGAGATCAACAAAAATCCTAACCCAAAGTAAAATAAATGGAAATATAAAAAATAGCCTATATAAAAAATAACACATATGTAAACCTCTTACATTTTGTGAAGGCCCTTGGATCTTTGGGACTGGCTCTGAAGTCCCTCCAGGAATTCCCTCAGCTGTAAATGCTGCTGCACTGCTAGACACTGGATGCTTTAGTTATTTAATATGTCAAATGTACAGTCAGGTAGCCTACACCCATGATATGCTCAAGCCTTACTTGATTGAATTATGTTTTTATATTTAATTTTCAGCTGCTGCCATGTTCTTTTCATGCCTGCAGGATTGCACCTACATGAAAATTAGGTTGAATAACATACTGTTCTTCCAGTTTCACCTCTGATATTATAACAGTTGGGTTACTTGTATTACTAACTACAAATGACATCTTCAACAGTGTAATTAGATTAATGTTATAATGACTATCTTTAGAAATTATTGGTCTACTTATTACTAATTACTAAATCCCATATCAACCTCAACCACTTGAACAATACAAGGAGAGACAAGAAACTGCATTTTTAATGCTTTCAAATAAACAATATACAATTGCATGAATTATTCTTGAATTGACCAAAGTGTGTAGAGGGAGAAGGTTACATTAAAAATATACCTTTTAAAAATGTATGTTAAATAGCCTATACAGAATTGTTCTATAGTCTAATACAATTACATCAGATTTAACTTTAATTTAATTAAAGGGATTACTCTTAATTCTTCTGTAATTTACAGTATTTAGATTACTTGGTAATTAATTACACCCATCACTGTATAACAGTAATTAAAATGTAAACTTATAACTTATAAACGAAATTATGTTCGTACCCTCCATATGCTTGCAGAAACACATCCAGTTCTGCTGGTGAGAAATATGCAGACCTCTTTTTGTCTGGCGCTGTTGCCATGGTGACTCATAATATCTGCGCTCCATTGATAATGGCTTTTTATAGTTGTGGTGCACGCGCTTAACTCAGAGTCAGTCAACTCAGAGTTGATTGAACTAACTCATTACAGCTGTTCTGAAACCAAAAACTCAAGAGTTTCCCATCTCAGGGTAAGTCAACTCAGAGTTCAAGTTTTAACTCAGAGTTGGTTGAACCTCCTTATTGAAACAGGCCCCTGAAGGAAAATGAAAATTGAGCGGAAGTACGTAGGAGGGCGGAGCCAGGCTAATCTTTTTCCCGAAGTGCCCAAAGTATTTCCCCATTATATCCCAGATTTCACAGTAGACACATAAAGGTCCTTGTGTGTTTATGTCATTTCCACAAAGGTTGGTTCAGTGCTATCTAGGCTGTAATTTCATTGCTAAGCTAATGACATTGACACAGTTCATTTTGTTTTAAATAAAAATGTGACGTCTTTGTAAAATGCACCTCTTCCACAAATATCAAAATCTCTCACCCTGACTATTATTAGCAAAGAAAGACAATACATTTGCCATCTCATTCTAAAATGATTAGAAGTCTACATCCCATTTCCTCTGCTCTTTGCTGATGCCCAGTGTTTTGTTCAGAGAGGAAAGCCTGTTTAGTACGCTGGAGAGTTTCAATGAAAGGCAGCATTACTGCTATTCAGCCGCATCACAACAGAAAAAAACTGACCTCAGAGCCTCTTCGCTGTGTGCAAATTCACCAATCGTGACAGAATAAAAGTCAATGTAAACAAACAGAACACGATCATTAAAAGACCCATAATCTTGAATGTGATAAATATTACAAACGTGACAGGATTGATGTTACTGTACATATATGTGCATATGAAAATATAAATAAATAAAAGTTCTCCACATATGTCAGCAGCTTTCCAGAAGTGTATATAGTGTTCTTGTGATATTGGATGCTATGATTTCCTTTATTTGTATGACATCACCTTCATGTCCAGTGCTGGTTCAGTAGCTTATCACATAGCCATCAGTAAGCATGGCTTTGTTGCAAAAACAATGAAAACCCTTTTTTGTGCTGAGTAACACATTCCAAGTAAGCAGCTTTTTTATGTGTGTGACTTACATGAGTGTCATATTAACATCTAATTGACATTCTGTGGTGGAGGCTGTTTACATTTGAGCAAATTCTTTACAGGACTTCAGTCCAGAACTTTTAATTAAACTGTAGTTGTGACTGATGTAGCAGAGAGCCTCTAGCTGAGACCGATGGGTGGAGCCTGGACTGGTTGTGTACATTCCTCTCTTGAAAAACACGACCCGCTTCAGTTCAAGCGCTTAGCCTCCGCTGTGCAGTTCATTTCACGGTAAATCAAAATTCTGTCTTCCGTTTGGTTGTGATTTTCATGACTTATCACAGCATTGCATTAACATTTTTTGAGTTTTGCCTATTTATTTATTTTTTTGGGATGCTTTCTCTTAGAAATAAAGCTGATTTAAAAGAATGGAAGGCCTACTGTATGTCTTAATAAAATAATAAATTCTGCTATCACTGTTTGTAAAACAAAACAAAAAAAATGTTTGTGAAAGTCACTGTATTATATGATGTTATAACCCTGTTTAAGGATTACAAGATGGATTTTTGGAGTAGCAGAGAGAAGGACCCATTGAGAGCCAAATACAGCACTTTTCCTGGATGGCATTCTTCACACATGTAAGTTCATAAAAATATTTAATTGAAATGTCGAAAAGTCACAATCTATGTGGTTGTCATCTTAAAAAAAAAATAAAAATAAAAAAAAGACATTACAAGCAAGAATTGTATATTACATTGTGCTTCACAGTTGGCAACACACTAAAGTAATAGTAACCAAACCATTAAACCAGTTTATTCTGTTCTGAATCCCTACAGATTAATATGGGTAATTAATTAGTTTCATAATTACCTTCTAAATACTTTTATCCACTTTGCACACTAATATGCATAAGATACTGTGTATAAAATAGTATAAAAAACTGTGGCAGAACAAAGATTTATTTTAGACGATGCTGACATGCACATTATTGTGATATTTGTGATTGATTATGGTTATTATGATATCATTTGATATTTTATTTAGCATTTCTTTTTACAATGTAGTTATGCATTTGTGATAAGAATATGGGGTAAAAAATAAAACTGTGGTTAACATTAAATAATATTTATATGAGAATAAAAAAAAAAAAATATATATATATATATATATATTACAATGGACCTGGCTTTTATGAGCAATAACTATAAAGATTTAATAATCATTCGAACTTTAAGAGAATAGTGGAATCCACACTAAGATTATACCAGAAATGACACAGCAGAACGTTATGGTTGGATTCACTTTCAGAGCTGATGAAGGACAAAAACATTATCAGCCGATCAAAATCCATATGACTTAAAAGCAATTATGTTCACAGAATATAACCGCAGTGAGTGTTTCGAATAAACATACAGTAACGTTATCTTCCGTTTGATGTAGTTGTTTGTTTACTGGCCTTTCAGGTCCAGATTTGCCCAATTCTGATCAAACAGACTTATCTGTACAAAAATCAATCTTTTATTTACTTTTATTAAATGGTTGCTTTAATTACTTGTTTTGAAGCGATTGTGAATTATGTTTCTTGAGGTTCACTTATAATGTCATATTTCCCATATTGTGGGCGTGTCCTTGAAACGAGTGGAACTGAAAGTATTAATGCCCGCTCCTCAAATTGCAACTTGTTTAATGGATTATCTTGAAAAGCTAATAAAGTTTCAATGGTTTAATTTGCTAACAAGATGTTACAAACATATATTTAAAAGCAGGACTGCCAAAATGAAAGTGTTAATGGTTGAGATTATTTATGTGTAACATTGTGTGCATTTATTTAACACATTTATTCAGTTTGACATTACAATTGTTTCATTCTGTTCTGTGTGATTGTTAAAGACTGGAATAAGAGCACCAACAATGTTTGCAACCTTTTTGCACAAGGGATTGTATGCTCATGACTGTCAGTAATGTTACAAAGAAAAAAACATCATGTTATGCACATATCCTTACACAGCCTTACACAACATCTGGGAGTAAAATGTATGCAGTTGTTTTTATCAGTCCATCTGGAAACATGTTAACACGGTTCTGCACTGCATTAGGGCTGTGCGAATAAGGTCTGTGTATGTTGCATTAATTTGTTTTTTGATTTAATATTGAGAGTAGAAAAACGAGAAAACAGTTCCTTTTTCATTTTTTGATAAAAAAAACCAAAAAAAACCCGAAAAACAAGTATTCAGCTTGATTTTTCGTTTTTCGTTCTCAGGTAGAAAAAATTATAAACAGCTTGAATATTCGATTTCCACACGTTGCTGGGCGTGATCCGTGAAATACTTTGCTATAGCTTACCTACCGTATTTTCCGGACTGTAAACTAAAGTCATGTTTTTTTATCATGAAACATGCTGTGATTTATGCCAAAGTGACTTAGGCCTATATAATGCATTTAACTTTGTTCAAATAATCTAAATGTTGACTTTCAAAAGTAGGCGTGCCAAGAAGGCATTTTTGATGTGCGCCAGAAAGATGTTCAAGGAGACCGAGATGCGCTAAAGCATGTTGTTTTCTTTATTTTTCAAAGGCATAACATTTTGTTGTCATTTTGAATGTACACAAATAAAAATATTCATTTTACTCTTTCGAATGATGTCATATTATCTGTATGACTATAAATTACAGAGTATTAAGTTATTTCACGTGCTGTGGAACAAATCCAAGTGATGGCGCCGGCGCATTGCGCACTCACACAACATAATAGCCTATCAGTTCACTTCTGGCATTGCTAACTTGACATCGCAGCCTGTTTATTATCAAAATAAAACAGTCAACAAAACATATAAAAAGTTATTCATGCTTAATTTAATTTGTCTGTTGCACAATATAAAGGTTGTGCCGGTTAGTCAAACTCATTTCCCTTGCTGTGAAGATGCTGATTTCGCCTACGTTGGGACTCGACTGAAGTACGAAGCCTTCTTTATATTAATAGATAGCATTCAAATGTTACATTGCAAATATGGAAACTTTGCAGTGGACCGAATGAGAGATGCGCAACGTCCATACAGTTTCAGTTTCGATTCAAATAAATTCGTTTAGGCTTGGCGTTAAGCTTCACCAGTGCGTCGGCGCACTGAAGCGTTTTTTTATTTATTTAGTTCAAAGTTACTATCAGATTTAAAGGTACAATATGCAAGAATTTTGCATTAAAATATCCCATAATCTCAAGGCCAGTGTTATATATTTTGTTAAGTTGATTACTTACAATATCCTAAATGTTTCCAACTATTTTTAAATCGTGAGAAAATTGCGATTTTAACCAAGGAAACGGGGCGTTAGAGCAGGGGGGAGCTGGGAGTCGCCAGTCAATTGCGTCATATCCGCGTTACCCTCGGTTTCCGCTCGTACTGCGTGGAGTCCTGGACAAACGCGGAAGTTGTAGTTGTAGCGTCTATCAAGCAACAAACGTTAGCTTGTTTCGTGCAGTCGTTATGTAACACAATTATTCTTTACCGATTGCAGCTGGTTCTGTCGACAAAGCATGCTTAATTTTATATTTTCCAAATGTAGCATTCGGTAATAGTTATGTTTATGTAAGGGAAGTATTATTGCTTTAGATTTGTGTTTAGTTTATTGACATTGTTTATCACGTCTGGTGTTTGTGGCCATGTAAATAAATATAGCATGTGTTATACATAAAGATTAATCAGTATTTTGGCAAATGATATGGGTATGTTAGAATGTACTTTTACAACAATTGTTTAGAACACGTAAAACTGCGCCGTGTTATCACAACAATGAATTCGACATACAGTAACATCTATGATAACCAATTTAGTATTAAACCTTACTTTTCTTGCAGTTAATTCATTTTAATGAAATAAAAGTGTGATGAGGTTCAAGAGTCAGGAAGGAAGAAGACAGGGGTCGGCGTGACTGGGACTCGTACTTTATTAAAATAAAGCAAAACAAACAAAAGTCGTACACAACGCGCATTCACCGTGGCAACCGCGACGGCACAAAACAGTTCAAAAATGAGAGCTCGGATCCACCGGTTTTCTTTCTCTGCGTCCAATTTTCTCTCCAGTCTCTCTCTCGTTCCAGCGCGCGGCTTATAAGCGGTCTCTCCACGCCGATCACTGCAATAAGACACAGGTGTTCGTCATTTGCACTTGACCTACTTGCTCGTCTCTTCTCTCTCCCATTACAGACCGCGCTGAACCACGCCCCCCTCGCCACAAAAAGCATGTCATTATAAAAAAAGAACTTAAGCCGTTTCTCAATACCAAGTACGCAAAGTTCGGACTTGAGTTCTTGGTAGTTCGGACTTGACAAGTTCGACTCAGGAGAACGAACTCCCTAGGACGGGAGGACGCAAGTCCGATAATTCTGAAATGGAACAGCGGCGTACTTGACAGCGTCACTCAGCTCGCTCTGGCTTCTCTGGTTCTCTCTTTATGTATATATCTAGGCTGTGGTTCAGGCAACGCAATTGATTATCTTCACTGCATATTTATAACAACACGAAATATAAAGCACAACCCTGACTCTTGATGAATGATGAATAAAAAAACATTATATTATTGATCATTAAAACTAACATTTAGCAAAAAGAGACAGGGTTGTGTCATTTTATTTTATTATATATGTACATACAGTGAAGAGAATGTAGGCAACATGTAGGCTATAATAAAATATTTTATATGTTTTAAATATATAAAATAAAATGACATAACCTTTTTTTTGTTAAATGTCAGTTTTAATGATCAATAATAGCCATTATAAAAGTATAAGTAGCCTAAAAGGTATAAGAAGCTATACAATAATAAAGCAAACGATTCAATCAAACAAAAGTCAGCTCGCTAGGCTACAACGTTAAAGTTAAATAGACTAAATAAAGCTATGAAACTTCACTTTGCCCTTAGCTTAACGTTTTGCCAGGGAACAAATTATAGATTAATGAGACAAATAAAATAAATAAATCGCCCGTTAGATATACACAAGACGATTTATATCTCATGTTAAACCACAAGACTAGAGACATCCAAGCCAGCGGCAAGTCAGCAGCACTAGCCGAGGAAAGGCTGTTCTCGGCGGGGTACGAGCACCGAGCGTCCGATTGCCTGGTTCTCACAACTCCGAAAACGTCAGATCAAATTTTCAAATAGGCGCTATCTTTATAAATAAACCAAAGATTTGATCTTTAAACAACTACATTCTCGCCTGAAATACTCTTAAAACTACATTTCGTGACACAATTACAGCAGTATTTTTAAATTACGCGGGGTTTCTCCTCTGCTATTGACGCTTGCTGGTTGGTGTGAGATGCATTCTGGGATACCTGGCTGTCTCAAGTTCGCACAAGTCACCTCTCGATGCATCCTTGGTAAAAGGGGCGGATCAAGAACACATCCGGGGATTTGAACTGGACTTGGCTAGATGTGAACTTTGAATTGGAACAGTACTTGGGCAGCGACTGATGACGTTTCACAAGTCCACAAGAACACAAGTACAGACAAGAACGCATATTGAGAAACGGCTTTAGCCTCATCCATGAACATGATTTTTCGATTCCCGTCTGACTGTGTCACATACAGAGCCCCTCTGCATCGCACAGACGAGCACCGTGAATGCGTTTCCTGCCTGGGCAAAAACCATGCAGAAACTGCAATCTCTCAGGGCGGCTGTTCTCATTGCGAGAGCATGCCGCTCTCCTCTCTGCGCTCGCGGCTAGCTTTCTTTTTAGAGAGCGACCCTGCCCCTCGCGCCCTCCTGTTTCCCGCCTCCTTGGAACCTCGGCGGAATAAACGGTGTGGTCAGAGGACACAAGAGCGCACGGAGACGAATGAGTTCAAGCTGGCTCAGTCCCTGCGTGCCTCACTCTCTCCACATAGAGAAATTTCACCAGTGCTCTTCACTAACACGGGCCCACAGGCCTCATCTCGTTTGGTGGACCAGAAGAAGACCTCCACGATGACAGCTTGTCATTGGCAGCATCTGAAGGCGAGGATTGGTCGGGCTCCGGAAGAGCCAGTGAAAAGCCGCCTCGACGAATAGTTGCTGTCGGGGTGCCAGCAGGCCCCTCGTCAGCGATCAGCGCCGTTCTTCCCTCGGCCCGCATACGCACCTCCGCCTCTGCAACGCTCTTGACTCTCGACGGCGCTGAGGAAAAGGGGTATGAATAGCTGCCCCCCCTAGAGGAAGTGGTAGCTGCGCATCTCTGCCTGCCCACCACCGTTGGATGGAGGTCTAAAGTGAGTCATCCATCCAAACCGTGCAGAACCACCTCAGCTCTTGATGGAAGAAGCATGGCCAGTTTGGTAGTGCTTGAGCGCCACCTGTGGCTTAATCACACAGCGATAAAGGACGCAGACAAGACTGCCTTCCTGGACTCCCTAGTGTCTCCCACCAGCCTCTTCAGTCCCGTGGTGAAGGGCTTCACTGAGCGTTTCACGGAAGCACAGAAGTCTTCACAGGCCATGTGACACTTTCTGCCCAAACACTCCAGTTCTGCTTCAGGTCGCCCCAGGAACGCACCGACCCAGCAGCCAGCGCCGCCGGTCTCTCAGCCCCGCCCAGTGGCTGAAGCCAAACAGTGCCTGGTGCCTTGCTTTCCCGAAACGCAGGGCCCCCGGCCAAAAATTACGCTGGACCCTGAGCCTCAGAAGCCTTCCTAATCCAAGGACAAAAATGAAGAGGAGGGGGTTCATTCGCGCTGCGGCCGGACCACCCCTAAAAAGAGCTCACGTGCTTCTTCCAGCCCCCTTTTCAGTTCAGGCAGCTGGAAATGTTCTAATTGCAGCCAAAGGGCCCATTCACACACCCTTGCAAACAAATGCTGTTTCAACAGTGACAAAAATGAAGTACAAAAATTCTCAGTAAAAGAACACTCTTCAGAACACCTGGGCAGACTTTATTCAGCCACTAGTCACTCGGGCCAAGGCCTGGGAAGCCATCCCTGATGTGTCAAAATGGGTACTGAACACAATAAAAAGAGGCTACTCGCTCCATTCAGGATGTTAACGACCAAACAAATCCTCTCGCAGATTCGCCCAGGGGATTGTTTTTTGTCAGTGGATCTGAAAGATGCTTACTTTCACATCCAAATAGCCCCCCATTACAGGCCCTTCTTGAGAATCGCCTTCGAGGGGCAGGCTTATCAGTACACAGTCCTGCCATTCGGTTTGTCACTGGCACCTCGTACGTTTACGAAATGCATGGATGCAGCTCTCTCCCCCCTGAGACAGTGGGGAATGCGCATTCTGAACTACCTTGATGACTGACTCATTTTGGCCCAGTCAGAGTCCGAGTTACAGACTCACAAGTCCTGGTTTCTCAGCCATCTAGAATGCCTTGGGCTCAGGATAAACTTCTGCAAGAGTGTACTGTCCCCCAGCCAAAGTATAACCTTCCTGGGAACAGTTATCTACTCTGTTCAGGTGAGAGCTTGGCTCACGCCAACCAGCGCTCTCTCCATTCAACAGCTAGCGGCTTCGTTCAAAGCAGGCAATTACCTGCCCCTCAGAACGTTTCAAAGGGCACTGGGCCTTATGGCCTCCGCATAGTCAGTACTCCAGTTAGGCCTACTGTGTATGCGTCCCCTCCAGCGCTGGCTGAAGCCCCGAGTCCCGGCCCATGTGTGTCAGTTTGGCCATCTGCGAATCAGGGTGAACCAAGGCTGTACCAAAGCCCTGGCCCCTTGGAAAGACACCTACTGGTACCAGTCAGGTGTAAGCATGGGTCTAGTCTCGAGGAGGAAGGTGGTCACGACGGATGCCTCCAACCTAGGTTGAGGGGCTCTGTGCGAGGGCAGGCCAACCTCCGGCCTCTGGTCGAGCTCGGAGAAACGCCTACACATCAATTGCCTCGAAATGAGAGCAGTCTTTCTAGCACTAAAAAGCTTCCTCCCGAGCCTGGCGGGACACAACGTCCAGGTCCAGACGGACAACATGGCAGGGGTGTCATATATAAATCGCCAGGGTGGTGTCAGGTCAAGCAACCTGTACACCATGGCCAAGCAACTTCTGTTATGGGCACACACCAACCTGCACTCGCTAAGAGCGGCGCATGTACTGGGCATACTGAACCAGGGAGCAGACATTCACTTAATTTGGAGTGTCTTCGGGAGGGCAGAGGTGGACCTCTTCGCCTCAGAAGACAACTCTCAATGCCCAACATTCTTTGCAAAGAACAGGGACGCGCTGGCCCATGAATGGCCCAGTCGCCCTCTTTATGAATTTCCTCCGGTCTCAATACTCCCTCAGGTCATGAATCAGGGAGAGCAAGTGTGCAGTCCTCCTAATAGCCCCTCTCTGGCGGACCCAGACATGGTTCCCCGATTTAATGCAGCTGCTAGAGACAGCTCCTTGGCCTATACCGCTGACGAAGGATCTCCTTACTCAGGCGAACAGGACGATCTGGCATCCCCACCTGGACTTGTGGGCCCTCCATGTATGGCCCCTCAACGGGTACCCGGGGACCTCCCGGAAAGAGTCCTAAACACTATAGCTGTTCAGTTCTTTAAAAATCTCCCCACCGAACGGGGCGTCAGGAGAGGACACGTTGTTGTAACTCGTTGTGGTTTTTTATTTACTCTTATTAATTTTTCACATACAGTTGATTAGTCCACAAATAGCAGGTTATAAACCTGTAGAAATAGAAAAGCTATGGTGTAAACAACAATATTGATAGCCACATACATAATGTACCATAAATTCTGAATAATATACAAATATAAATAGAATATAAATTTCAATATAGTCAGTATTTAATATTATAAATATTATAATATACTTAGTGTTTAAACTTAATGACTAAACAAAGCACATGCATCTAAACACAGAAATACAACAATTTCACACACACCAAATGTACATCAATGTCAATGTTACACATTAAACATTGTGTCCAAGATCCAAGATGGCGGCGCGAGTACATCGCGAGGCTCGCGGTCTCTCCAGATTCTGTAATTTAGCAGTATTTTTCTTGCTCATTTCGGGTCTGTTCGTCCAGAACAGTTGTGCCTTAACATCGTACACCCAAGGTGAGCTTTTGGATATTGGTTTGCGAATTTCCGACAGTTTTATGGACAACCTTCGACTCCTTCCTGAGATCGCCAGATCACCCGAGGCTATGCACTCTGCCCGGCCGGGCGGAAGTGCTCGCAGGCGCCGGCGAGATCGTAAACAAAGGCGGGGGAAGCGCGGAGGACTAAGAGCTAAGCTAAAGCTAACACCACACCGGCTCTCTTTACCCAGCATTTTCCTTGCCAATGTACGGTCGCTGTTGAACAAAATGGAGGAGATTCGACTCAACATCACATACAGCAAGAGACTTTTGAACTGTAATGTTCTAATTTTCACGGAAACATGGTTAAACAGCGGAATACCGGACAACGCTATTGAGCTAGCGGGACGCCATACATTCCGGGCGGATAGAACATTAGATGGCTCCGGTAAGACCAGAGGTGGTGGATTGTGCATTTACATTAACAAAGCTTGGTGCACAAACTCTGCTATTGTTGGGAGACATTGTTCAGCTAACCTTGAGTTTCTCATGGTTAAATGTAGACCGTTTTATCTACCGCGGGAGTTCACTTCCACTATTATAACTGCAGCCTATATTCCCCCGGATGCTGATGCCAAGTTTGCTATGAAAGAACTTCACGCAGCCATCAGTAAACAACAGACCGTTCACCCGGAAGCTGCGTTTATTGTTGCGGGTGATTTTAATCATTCAAACTTAAAGTCAGTGCTACCGAAATTTCACCAGCATGTTTCCTGTCACACCAGAGGAAACAAAACCTTAGACCATGTTTACACAAACATGGCTGAAGCTTACGTCGCGACACCCCTCCCCCACTTGGGACAGTCAGATCACCTTTCTTTGTTCCTCACCCCCAAATATGCACCTCTGATCAATCGCGTGAAGCCATCAGTGAAGACCATCAAGGTGTGGCCTGCGGGGGCAGATTTCTCACTCCAGGAAAGGTTTCTACACACAGACTGGAGTATGTTTGCTTCTCAAGCCACCAGTGGCTCTCACACGGACATTGACTGCTACACCTCCTCTGTACTGGATTATATTAATACCACCATTGACAGTGTTACAACCCAGAAGCAGATCACCACATACCCAAATCAGAAGCCATGGATGAACAGGGAAGTGCGACTCCTATTGAAGACACGCAATACTGCCTTCAGATCAGGAGATGCACAAGCCTATAGCACATCCAGAGCAAATCTGAAAAGGGGCATCAAAGAGGCCAAGCACTGCTACAAGCTTAAGATAGAGGGACACTTTTCCAACGCTGACCCTCGGCGCATGTGGCAGGGCATTCAGGCCATCAGTGACTACAAACCCTCTCACTCCACCCCCGCAGCCACTGATGTCAACTTCCTGAACGAGCTAAATGACTTTTATGCTCGCTTTGAAAGAGACAACAGAGAAACTGCCACCAAGCTCAAATCCTCAGCTGACCACCCACCGATCACACTCTCCTCCACAGATGTCTGCAATGCACTGAGCAGGATCAGCGCGCACAAGGCTGCTGGACCAGACAACATCCCTGGACGCGTACTCAGGGCATGTGCGGAGCAGCTCGCTGGGGTTTTTACAGACATTTTCAACCTGTCTCTTGCCCAAGCAGCTGTACCAACATGCTTTAAATGCACTTCCATTGTGCCAGTGCCAAAACACTCCAGCCCGAAGTGCCTTAATGACTACCGCCCTGTAGCACTCACACCCATCGTAATGAAGTGCTTTGAGCGGCTGGTCCTGGCACACCTAAAAGACTCTCTACCATCCACATTGGACTCACACCAGTTTGCCTACCGTAGCAATAGGAGCACAGAGGATGCAGTCTCCATGGCACTGCACTCTGTGCTCACACATCTGGACAATAAGAACACTTATGCACGCATGCTGTTTGTTGACTTCAGCTCAGCATTCAACACTGTCATCCCAACTAAGTTAATAGCCAAACTTGGAGACCTGGGCTTCAACACCTCCATGTGCAACTGGATTTTGGACTTCTTGACCAACAGACCCCAGAATGTTCGATCAGGCTCCAACTGCTCCACATCCATCACACTCAACACTGGTGTACCACAGGGCTGTGTGCTAAGCCCGTTCCTCTACTCCCTCTTCACCTCCGACTGCAAGCCTGTGTACGGATCTAATTCCATCGTCAAGTTTGCGGACGACACTACGGTGATTGGTCTCATCAGCAACAACGATGAGACTGCCTATAGGGAGGAGATCAAGCACCTGGCCACATGGTGCACCGAAAATAACCAGCTCCTCAACACCACCAAAACGAAGGAGCTCATCGTGGACTTCAGGAAAGTGTCAAGAGGCACACACGACACTATCCACATCAATGGAATGGCTGTTGAGCGTGTCTCCAGTTTCAAGTTCCTGGGGATCCACATCTCGGCGGACATGACCTGGACAACCAACACCTCCAGCCTGGTCAAGAAGGCTCACCAGCGCCTTTTCTTCCTGAGGACACTGAGGAAGAATCAGCTTTCCTCCACTATCCTGGTGAACTTCTATCGCTGTGCAATAGAAAGCATCCTGACCAACTGTGCTACAGTGTGGTATGGGAGCTGTTCTGTTGCAGAGCGCAAGGCACTGCAGCGGGTGGTGAAAACCGCCCAGCGCATCACTGGGACTCCACTACCTGCCATCAAGCACATCCAGAGGAAACGCTGTCTGCATCGAGCTCGCAGCATCCTTAAGGACTCCTCTCACCCAGCCCACAGACTGTTTTCTCTCCTGCCCTCCGGCAGGCGTTTCAGGTGCCTCCGGACCAGGACCAGCAGACTAAAGAACAGTTTTTTCCCCAGAGCTGTCTCTTTATTAAACTCTAACCCTCATTGATCCCACTCCCCTCATATACTGATTGACTCTCCTCTCCCTCCTCACACCTGCCTCCATTTTGTTATTTGCAATACTATAATGTTCATTTGCACTGCTGACTGTTATTACAGTAACAACTGTTTACATATGCATCTTGCACTACTACCTTGACTGGAATATGCTCAATTTGCACTGCCGACTGTTTATTTACAGTACCGACTGTTTATATATACATTGCAATATCGTACCTTAACTGTAATATGCAATTACTTTCCACTGCACTTTCACTCGGATAGCTTCTGTCCAAACTTTATTTGCACTACTTTAAATCCATTGTTATACTGCTCATTAGCCTAACTTATACATATATCTATTTGTTAAATTCTGTTTATAGTAATAGCCATCTGTATATTATGCTCACATTCTGTTTATAGTAACAGCCATCTGTATATATATTCATAGTACATATCTATCTGTAAAATTCTGTTTATAGTAACAGCCATCTGTATATTATATTCAGTACATATCTATCTGTAAACATTCTGTTTATAGTAATAGCCATCTGTATATTATATATTCAGTACATATCTAGCTGTAAACTCTGTTCACAGTAATAGTTATCTGTATATTATATTCATAGGACAATCTATCTGTAAATTTTTGTTTATAATAGTATTCAACTCTATATTTATTCAGTACATATCCATGTTCTGCACTTATGGAACCACTGTATATCCTGCACTTGCTGCTATTGCACTTCTGGTTAGACCTAAACTGCATTTCGTTGCCTTGTACCTGTACTTGTGTAATGACAATAAAGTTGAATCTAATCTAATCTAATCTAAACCAATAGCCCTAAACCACAAAAGTGTTCTCAGTATGTTGGCTTAAAGTGAAAGACAGTGAGTGTAGTTTTAAGTAGCAACGCTGAGCATAGCAATCCATTACCAATGTAAAGTGATTAACTACATTACCCATCCAGCACCGCAAACAGGAAGTAACTCGTGTGACAGTGAAACGCTCCAATTTCAAACATTTGCTGGAATATAGCCACGGATACTATCGAGCCGACAACGTTAAACATCAGACCGCAAACAAGGTTTTATCCGCATGACCAAAGTAACAGTTATCAAGCATACAAACTGCGCACATATACAGCGGCAGCACAGCGGTAGCGCAAACAGACAAACAAACTTAAACCGCAGCTCAATGGATAGAAACAGCAGCTTACCAGTGGCGCATCTCTCCTGACGAGACAACATGCCAAAACTAGTACTCGCTCCCGCTTATAGCCCGTGCTCATTCATTACTGGATTCTAACACACTGTTTTGGGATTTTACTGGTCCACGTTTCAACTCTTGACTGGCCCGTGCTTCAATCAGGTAAGTGAACCTCCTATCTATTAACCTGCGTTACATTGCTGCTGAACACCCGTGACGTAGTGAACGCAACACCTCCCACTTGACCGACTGATCATGTGATTCAAGGCGGTCACAGACAAAACATTTCATTACACCACATAATATATAAAAAAAAAAAAAATTCATCATCATGAAGAATAGAACTCCATTGTCACTGTTCAGGCACCTCCCCTGACAGATGTGTGGTATTCTGCCAGGTTTGGTCATATGGGGTATGTACTTTTCATTCTTCGTGAATGGTGGTGCAAGTGGTGGCAAAGGCAGCATAGATACGTACCAACCAGCGAGGGAGAAAGAGAGAGAGAGACAAAGAAAAAGAGAGAAAAAGAGAGGTATCCTGAGGTAATGCCTTCAGAATCAGGGATTTGGGCGTTTAGACAGCGCCTGCAGAACTGGTGGCCGAAGAGACGAGGTCTAGGAGTCACTGGTCTTCCACAGGGATGAGGACTACCAGTCTTCTCATGTCTCTCCGTAGGATGACTGACGTCAGCTGCTGAGGATTCCTCTTAAGTTGCCCAACTATTAGGGAGGCAGGGGGGCCTGCACACGTCTTAACGTCTGCGTCTCTCACAAGTCCTTTCTTGTCAGGGTACACGGCCTGGATCCGTCCAAGCCGGAATTGCCCTCGCAGTGCGTTTTGATCAGCAATCCAAACAATGTCACCAATTGCTACATTCCTTTGGGTCTGGTGCCACTTTGGCCGAATGAATGGGTTAGGTCCGGCTAGTTCACTCCACTTCTTCCAGAACATATCCACACCAATCTGGATGGCTCTTAGACGGCGCCAGGGATGAGTGCATAAATCAATTCCTCCTGTATCTCCTCCTTGCCTGGTCCTCCCGAGAAGCAGAATATTGGGGGTCAAATACTCTATAGAGTCTTCTTGTTCTTGTGCCCTGGCGTCAATTGGCCTTTCATTGGTGAGGTTAGCTGCCTGGTAGAAGAGGGTTTGGAGTTCACCCCAAGTGAGTGAGCTTGTTGTCCCTCCGAGGCTAGTGAGAGCCCTTTTTATGAGCTTGACTGCAGCTTCCGCAGCCCCGTTGCGATGAGGTGCGTCAGCCGGATGAAAGTTCCATGCCCAGACTGTCCCATTCTTGGCGGCTTTGTCCTCTATGGATGTTTCCCGTAAGGTAGCTAAGTACCTATGCAAGTCTTGTAGGGCAGGTTTAGCTCCAATGAAATTGGTTCCCCTATCTGACCACAATTTTCTGGGATGGCCTCTCAATGCTACAAAGCGAAAGTAAGTTTGGAGAAAACTTTCAGATGATTGGTCGTCAGCGAGGTCCACATGAACTGCCCTTGATGCCATGCAACAGAATACTATGCCCCAGACTTTTTTTCCTGTTCTTTTCTTGACAGCATCCTTGATTTCGAAGGGGCCAAAAAGGTCAAGTGTGGTATACTCAAATGGGTTAGCACGCTGTGAGCGTTCTGGCGGCAGATCACTCATCATCTGCTGGCACATCTTTTCTTTCAGTTTGCGACATGTAATACAGTCGTTCACAACTTTCTTTACTATCCTCCGACCTTGCACAATCCATGCTTTCCTCCTGGTGCGCAGAAGCGTGGCAGCAACACCTTCATGGTTCTCGTCATGAGCTTCTCTTGACAGTAGCGTTGCGAGCCATGAACGAAATGGAATTAAAGGAACAGCTGTTCCATCTTCTTTCCAGGACTGGATTCGTCCTCCACAGAGAAGGATTCCTGTGCTCTCGTCCTTGTGGACCACCAAGCGATTCAGTGTTGAGTCCAGGAACTGACTGCAATCTTGGGCTGCGAGGACCAGGTCTCGGAAGGCTTGTGCTCTCTCCTTAGTAGACAGGATAGAGCGGTTTGCCATCCACTTTGATCCGTCTGGTGCCTGGCGTTTTCTCAGCCAGGTTTCTGCAGCCCGTCGAGTCCAGGCTATGGAACCACACAGCTTGAACAGAGAACTGAAGCGTTGAGGTTCCACAAGGCGCACCAGTCCAATTGCCCAGGGCCTTCTCTGTCTGTCTGCCGCTAATGTTGCATCCGGTGTTGCAGCTGGTGATGTCGGCCTACCATTGACTCCTTCATGCTTGAGGTCCGCCTTGATGTCAGGCCCGTTGAGGCCAGTTCTTTCTTTTGACTGGGCCCTGGTGACCACTGCTGAGAAGGCTTTCCGCTGAAGTTTTCCCACATCTTCAGCAGCAGAGGGTGTAATCTCACTGGCCATCTTCATAGGCCAGTCGTTCTTGGGCAATTTCAGGAACTCAGGGTCTTGCTGCCACTCTGACCCTTCGTTAAGTTCCTCAGGAGTTGCACCTCTGGTAAGTATGTCAGCAATGTTTCTTCTGCCTTCAATCCACCTCCAATCTTCCACTTGTCCGGCTTTCTGAATCTCACCGATTCGATTAGCGAAAAAGGTCTGGAAGCCGTAGCTGTCCTTTTGGATGGCTTCCAGGATTGTTTGGCTGTCCACAAAGTGAATCCATTGCTTGACTTTAATGTGGCAGTGCTTCTCAAAATACTTTTTTAGGCGGGTAGCGAAGACCGCGCCACAGAGTTCCGCCTTGATCACATCTCCCTTTTGGTCGAGAGGGGTGAGTTTAGCCTTGGATTCCACCAACTTCATTACAACTTTGTCTCGGGTTTCCCACCGCAGGTAAAGTACGGCTCCAAAGGAGGATTCATTTCCATCTGAGAACGTGATCCCTGTTGGTGGGCCTATGGCTCCAGGCGGCGTGAGACTTCTCTCAAACCTTACCTGGCCAAGTCTCACAATTTCTTCAAAGAGCGTTATTGCGGCTTCTCGAAGTTTTAATGAGAGAGGGGCATCCCATGTGTCTTTAGATGGGTTGTCCTTGCCAGCTTCCTGGAATGATTCTCGTACCAACATCACTCCCTTCTGTTTCGCTGGTGAGGCCAGACCAACCGGGTCATATAATGCGGCAATCTGGCTAAGAAGTATGCGTCGGGTAAGGGGATTTGGTGTTCCTTCCCTGACATCCTCCATGCTCAGATTAATCCTGTCCTCATTTTCCCTCTTTTCTTAGAGAAGTTGATAGAAGTCAGCAACCGAAGCTTGTCTGTCTCAGGTTCGTAGCCGACCCCAAGTGCTTTGTTCTCCCCATCATGCATTTGGTTGGGCAGTACCAGGGTCCTGGGTACAGTTGTTTCAGCAGGGGCTCCACTCCTCCCACTTTGGCGTGACAGAACCCACGGTTTGAGGAAGAAACCTCCTGCTTTCAAAATCTCCTCCACCCCTTTGGTGATCCTCTCCAGCGTCTTGAGGTCATCGTGGGAGATCAGGATGTCATCCACATAGCTGTCCTCAGTCAGAGCTCGCCGTTCTTCAATCATATCAGCAAACTGAGGAAGGTTGGCCGTCTCCTTCATTGCAACTTGGGCGATACATCCTGCGGGTTTATCACCGATATTAACTCTGATGACTGCAAACACCTCAATGTCGTCCTCAGGGTTGTCTCTCCAGAGAAAGCGGTGGAGGTGAACTTCATCATCTTTCAGCCACACTGAGTTATACATCTTTTTTACGTCACCCAGTGCGGCATGGAGTCCACTCCTGAACCTCAGAAGGACACCTCTGATGGGATTGAGTACATCGGGACCCTTGTGAAGGAGATCATTTAGACTTATGCCTCAGAACTCTTGGCTACTATTCCACACAGTTCTCACAGGGGTTGAGGAGGAGTGAGGGTTCGGTGCAACCAGATGGCTGATGTACCATTTAGGTCCTTCCCAGTTGTTAATTTCCTCCCTTGTGAGTTTTGCAGCAGCCCCTCTAGAAACCATTTCATGTATTTGTTCTTTGTATGCAGCCTTCCACACAGGTTCCTTCTCCAGACGTTTCTCAGTGTTTCTGAAGGTTGCCTCCACTGCCTGCCGATTGTCTGGCAGTGTTGTGAGGTCGAGGTTTGTCTTCCAGGGATAAGCTGCATCCCAGTGGGGAGAGTTACTGTGTTTGTCCGCCAGCACGTATGTTAGGCATTCTTTTATCTTTTCCAGGTCCCGCTCTTCCTTGAGGGTCATTTCTTTTCCTCCAGGGGGGCACCTACCACACTTGCAGCCGCCACATTGAGGACTGCACGCAGCTCCGATGCTGTCCCACCTGAACCACTCGAAGACCTCTTTGTTGGCGGTTGCGGTGCTCCGGACAAGCGCATTCACTTCCTCTTCTTGAGGTATGATGGTCTCTTTATACGCCATCGAGGCTGATCTCATGGTCCTTGCAAGGTGAGTTTCAGAGCGGTACACGGCCAGGTCGACTGTCTCAAAGAGATCAGGATGGGTTCCCCCAACAGTCTTTCCCAGCGGGCCGTCCCAGAGGACGAGGTCTCCCACAATCTTGATTGGCTGGGGAACAAGACGACCTTCCCGGTGACTGATAAGGAGGTCAATTTTTGTGGGACGGACCAGTTCGTCTCTGGGTACATTGGGGAAGAACTTCTGCAGTTGCTCGGCAGTGACTGATTGAGTCACCTCCGCGATGTTTTCCAGGCCATAGCAGAGAATTCTATGCTCTGCCACTTTTCCATTGGATGTCTTTACCTTCAGCCGCAGGGAATATCTTTTGGTCAGGACAGTCTTCTTCATCCCCCCGACTCCATGGACTATAAGCCTGATGTTCTCACCGCACAGTCCAAGGCGATCGGCTGTTTCATTGGTGATATAATTGGTATCAGATGCGAGGTCGATTAGGGAGCCAATTAGGCAACCCGAGTTTGTCGTCACTTCCATCAGCATCATCACCACTGGATGTTCTTGCAGTCCATCTCCAGCCTTGGCGCATACAGTTGATGATATTTTGTTTGAGAACGCATTTTTGTATTTCTCGCTTTGTTCTGGAGTAAGCTCTGCCAGAAACTCCTCTTGTTTGTTTGTTAGGCCAAGTTTCTTTCCTCCAATTTTTATGGTGCTCTGCTCTTCACTGCTGCTGTCCTTCTTTGGAGTTGGTGGCTTAGGACACAGAAGGTAATTGTGGTCCGACACCCCTCCTTTCCGACAGTCTACTTTTGGGCAGAGGTATCTGGGTGTGCATCCTTTCCCATCCTTGGGGTGGGGCCGCAAACACTTGGAGCACAACCCTAGCTTCTTCACATGGGCCCTTTTTCTTAAGAGATCTTGCTCCCTGAAGACCTTGCACGCAAATAGCTTGCCGGCATGGGAGTCATCTTCACAGACAGTACAGCTGGAATAGTCGTCCTTCTGACCTGCTGTGGATTTAGTGAAAGCCTTCCTCCCTCTCTTATCCGGGTAGTCTGTAGCACCCTTTTCTGCAGGGCCTTTGTCTGCAGGGCTTGGCTCCAACTGATCCAACTCTTCAAGGATCTCCTCCTGCTTCTTCAAGAATCCTAGGAGGCAATCAAAATGATACAGTGGAGAGAACCTGTTTACGGGTCAGTTTTGTGCATAATCCACTCCTTCTTGAGTGAACTGGGAAGCTTGCTTTCAAGAGATTGAGCAACAACACGGTTCTTCACAGCATCCTCTTCACCAAGAATCTGGAGGTTGCACAGTGCCCTTTCCACAGCCTGGATCAATTCAATGGTTCTTCTTGGATTGTTTCCTTTGACGGGGGGAAGAGACTGGACCTCGTTAGTGATCATTAGGACTATTTTCGCTCTGTTCCCGTATTTGCTGTCCAGTAGCCTGAACATAGATAAGACGAGATCCTTCTTGACCTTTTCATGGAGACTATTTAATAAGTGGAACTTTTTTATACATTCCACACCTTGTGGGTTACCCAATTCTTGTAGGTCCTCCCACTCAATCTTCCAGCGGTAATAGTCCCTCATGTCACCAGAGAAAGTGGGTAGCCGTGCTCTTTCAAGGCTGATTTGAGGCTTGAGATTAGAGTTTCCTTTGGTCCTTTCCGGGCTGCTTTGCTGTAAGAGAGGCCGGGTGTTCATGTCACGTTTATCCATGTACGTTTTGGGCTTCAGCTTGAAATCGGCAGACATGACAGGGAGAGAGAGGAAAGAAGCATCTTGTATCGGATCACCAACCGTGCTGCTATCATCTCCCAGGTTTCTTTCTCTACCCTTTACTTGGTCTGCTTTGTCCTCCTCCAGTTTGTCAGACAACGCCAGGACTCTCTTCTTTAGTGTCTTGTGGCGTGTTCTGAGATCTAATTCCTTCGGACCAGGAACCAGCTCCTTCCACTCTACCAGCATTTCTCCGAGTTCAATGACCTCTCTTTCAAGACCTCTATTTCTTAGCCTGCGGTACTTGATTGACTTCCGAGGGTTAACTTCCTCTTCCTCTGCCTGAGTGATGGCCGACTCAGCTGTTTTAGCCTGCTTAAAAAACGCCTCCTCTGCATAGCTGGTCCAAAAGGTTTCCTGGCAGACTCTCTTTACCTCGAGGAACCTGTTCTCACACTCCGCTGTCTTTACATCAATTTGGTTTGCAGATGCTATGACCTCTTCATCCGTTGATTCCCTCAGGGCTTCAGCATACTCATGTCCCGCATCTGTGACTTTAGAAAAGTCTGTCCTGAAAATCTTCCATTCCCTGAGGACTTCAGTCGGTTCCAAGAGTCCCAGTTTGGTGAGAGTATGAACCCTTTTGGTGAATGAAGCCTGTGCTCTTGTTCGCACACTTTTAAGCTTTTCCAAGTCTGCCATTGTTACTCCCTTTGTGTTGACTGGAGAGCTGTCACTGCCAATGTGTATACACGCTCTTTTATCCTTGATCAACGGGCAGTTTGATTGGTGACAAACTTGGGGTCAGTCACAGAAGTGAGAGGCCAGCTGATCCTGGGTTGATTGAGCTTCCTTAATGAAGCAGTCCGTGGCTGTTTTGTGCTGCACTTAATCCAGTGCAGTGGGCCGCGGTTTATAACTGTTCGGTTCTTTAAAAATCTCCCCACCGAACGGGGCGTCAGGAGAGGACACGTTGTTGTAACTCGTTGTGGTTTTTTATTTACTCTTATTAATTTTTCACATACAGTTGATTAGTCCACAAATAGCAGGTTATAAACCTGTAGAAATAGAAAAGCTATGGTGTAAACAACAATATTGATAGCCACATGCATAATATACCATAAATTCTGAATAATATACAAATATAAATAGAATATAAATTTCAATATAGTCAGTATTTAATATTATAAATATTATAATATACTTAGTGTTTAAACTTAATGACTAAACAAAGCACATGCATCTAAACACAGAAATACAACAATTTCACACACACCAAATGTACATCAATGTCAATGTTACACATTAAACCAATAGCCCTAAACCACAAAAGTGTTCTCAGTATGTTGGCTTAAAATGAAAGACAGTGAGTGTAGTTTTAAGTAGCAACGCTGAGCATAGCAATCCATTACCAATGTAAAGTGATTAACTACATTACCCATCCAGCACCGCAAACAGGAAGTAACTCGTGTGACAGTGAAACGCTCCAATTTCAAACATTTGCTGGAATATAGCCACGGATACTATCGAGCCGACAACGTTAAACATCAGACTGCAAACAAGGTTTTATCCGCGTGACCAAAGTAACAATTATCAAGCATACAAACTGCGCACATATACAGCGGCAGCACAGCGGTAGTGCAAACAGACAAACAAACTTAAACCGCAGCTCAATGGATTGAAACAGCAGCTTACCAGTGGCGCATCTCTCCTGACGAGACAACATGCCAAAACTAGTACTCGCTCCCGCTTATAGCCCGTGCTCATTCATTACTGGATTCTAACACACTGTTTTGGGATTTTACTGGTCCACGTTTCAACTCTTGACTGGCCCGTGCTTCAATCAGGTAAGTGAACCTCCTACCTATTAACCTGCGTTACATTGCTGCTGAACACCCGTGACGTAGTGAACGCAACAATAGCCGAGGCTAGAGCTCCATCCACGAGACGCCTCTATGCCCTCAAGTGGTCAGTGTTCACCAGCTTGTGCTCAGCTCGCAACCTAGACCCCTATTCATGTGAAGTACCACTGGTATACTAAGTATACGTGTCGGCCATAGCAGTCTTCCATGCTCCTGTGGCCAGCCAATCCTTAGGAAGGAACGACCTGGTTGTAGGCTGAACCCGCCTCATCCTCCCTCTATACCCTCATGGGACCTATCCACGTTCCTCAGGACCCTTAGGGGGCCCTCTTTCGAGCCGCTTCAGTCGGCTGACTTAAAGCCACTTCGCTCAAGACAAGCCACGCACTCCTGCTAGGCCTAGCATCGGTCAAGCGAGTGGGCGATTTGCATGTGCTCTCCATGAACGCTTCCTGCCTTGAGTTTGGGCCCAACGACTCCAAATTCATCCTCAAATGGCTATGAACCCAAGGTGCTCTCAACTCCGTTCAGAGCCCAGGTCATTTCACTGTCTGCCCTTTCCCTATTGGAAGACAATAGAGAATTAAGTCTACTCTGCCCTGTCAGGGCTCTCAGAGTTTATACAGAGCGTTCTTCCCCATTCAGGCAGTCGGAACAGCTCTTTATATGGTTCGGCGGCCGCACCAAAGGGCTCCCGGTCACGAAGCAAAGATTGTCACGTTGGATAGTAGATGCTATCTCTTTGCCCTACGCCTCAATGGGCCTTCAATGCCCCATAGGCGTCAGGGCTCATTCCACAAGGGGAATGGCCTCTTCATGGGCATGGTCCAGTGGTGTAACAATTGAAGACATTTGTGCGGCGGCCGGCTGGTCTTCGCCATCCACATTTGTGAGGTTTTACAACTTGGAGGCTTTGCAGGCACGAGTCCTTTCTATCTAGGAGATCTTGGCCCCTAAAGGGCCCAAGCCTCTAGGTATCCTTTCGTGGGATCCGACATTTGTCCGGTCCCCGTTGGTTTTTGACTTTTAGTTCTACTATAAGGCTTGAGCTTTACTGCCCCAGACGGTAGTTCAGAGCAAAGTCGTCAGCTAATAGCACAGCGTTTTGAAATGGGTTTTCTATAACGTCTAGCGACGCAATATGAGTGAACCGTTCTCGAAAGGGAATGTACTCGGTTGCTAACGTAACCTCAGTTCCCTGAGAGTAACGGGAATGAGTATTGCGTAGACGGCCGTGCTATTAAGCTTCACGTTCAGGTACTGTCGCTTCAGTCGTTTTAACCTGATTCCTGTGGCGAGATGGGTCGCTTATATAGTCAGTAGCCATGCCCATTTTGGCGGGTTTCGCCATGCGCGAGGCGGGAAGCGCTCTGATAGGTCCGTGCGTCCTTGCCGCTTCGCCATAGGTTTGTGCAGTTCCCGGATCCCTGTCTAACCCTTACACAATCAAACTAACAATAATGCAACAGTATTACAAGTGCTGTGAAGAGTCCCAGTTAGTCAAGCACAGTACAAGTTTTTTTGTTTTTGTTGTTGTTTTTAATAGATATACAATAGTAAGTGTTAGTATTAGTGGGTCAAGTGTTGCCGAAAAAGATGCATCTTCAGCAGTTTCTTGAAAATGACTAAAGACTCGGGTCGAGTTAGGCAGGTCATTCCACCAGCAGGGAACAGTCCAGATAAAGGTCTGTAAAAGTGATTTTGTGCCTCTTTGGGATGGCATAACAGGATGCTGTTCACTTGCAGAACACAAGCTTCTGGAGGACATATAGGTCTGAAGTAGTGAGTGTAGGAATAGGGGGGCAGAGCCATTGGTTTTTCTGTAGGCAAACATAAGTGTCTTGAATTTGATGCTGCAGTCTAGCTGCATCATCTGGTTCAGTTGCAGAGGTTTGACGGTGATGTTGGAAGGCCTGCCAAGAGAGCATTACAATTGTCCAGTCTGGATAGAACAAGAGCTTGGACCAGGAGTTGTATAGCTCCGATAGGAAAGGCATGATCCACCTATTGTTGTATAAGGCAAATCTGCAGGATCGGGCAGTTCTAGCAATGTGGTCTATAAAGTTCAACTGATCATCAATCACAACTCCAAGGTTCCTGGCTGACCTGCATGGAGTTATGGATGACGAACCTAGCTGAATGGAGAAGTTGTGATGGACTGTTTGGTTGGCCGGGACCACAAGCAGTTCTGTCAAGTCAAGTCAAGTCAAGTCAAGTCACCCTAATTTATATAGCTCTCTTAACAATATGAATTGTTTCAAAGCAGCTTTACAGTGATAATAGGAAATTACAGTAACAGAGATTGTTTTGGCTTTACAGCAGCTCTAGGATAAAGTTTTTGTCCAGCTAAAGTTAGTTTTGATTGATTGATTCACTTCCGTTGCGAAGATCATTAGTTATTAACTTAGGGGCCGCTAACACGACACCGTTTTATCTGTACAGAGATAACGGGAGGGAACCTTCTGTCTTTGCAAGGTTGAGTTGAAGGTGGTGGTTCTTCATCCAGCAAGAAATGTCTGTCAGGCAGACTGAGACACGAGCAGCTACTGTCGGATCATCAGGCTGGAATGAGAGGTAGAGTTGTGTGTCATCAAAATAGCAGTGATGGGAAAAAACATGTTTCCGAATGACAGATCCTACTGATGGCATGTAGATGGAGAAGAGAAGCAGTCCCAAAACTGAGCCCTGAGGCACTCCAGTAGCTAGATGTTGGGTCTTAGACACCTCGCCCCTCCACAACACCCTGAAGGACCTACCTGAGAGGTAAGACTTGAACAATTGGAGTGCAGTTCCTGAGATGCCCTCTTTTCTTAAGGGTTGACAGGAGGTTCTGGTGGTTAACTGTGTCAAAAGCAGCAGACAGATCCAGCAAGATGAATACTGAGGATTTAAAAACTGCTCTTGCCAGTCTCAGAGTTTCAATAACCGAGAGTAGGGCAGTTTCAGTTGAGTGTCCGCTTTTGAAACCAGACTGGTTGTTGTCCAGGAGGTTATTCTGTGTAAGAAAGGTAGAGACTTGGTTGAAAACAACTTGTTCAAGTGTTTTAGCAACGAATTTAAAATGATGCTTTCAGAGAACATCATTGCATTTACCTGGGGTTTACATGAACTGGGTTAACTAGTTCAGGTGTGAAAAGACCTTGTGTAACCCAAGTGTATATGCTTAAACTCTGGAAGCTGAGAAGGGGAAACGTTATTTAAGGCACAAATTTACAAATCCAAAATAATTGTTATGTTATCCCTAATCACCACCCAACACATCCCACTTAATTTTAACTGAAAAATGACATACATATCGTCGCTGCCTGATGAATCTCACGTATGTCCAAAACGGTTACTTTTCAGGAAGTGAAAAAAACACCGTAATTTCAAAAGCAGTTGAACGTAGCGTTGTCATACTTGGTACGGCATCTTTAAATGTAACCATATTCTTGCCAGTGTAATGATATAATCCACATTTGACCAAAATCGAGTTTAAATGGACATACGTGCATATTTTACAGTAACGGTGGTCGATACGCGTTCTTCTGATCATTAATTAGAATTGCCAAGTCACGTTTCATATTGACAGATGAATAGGCTACGTCTCAGTTTATTAAATACGCTCAGTTTATTAAATGTCTCTTGCAAACTATGAAGGGACAATGAATCAATACACTGACATGGCAATGCTAGACAGATACTTTGTTTGCACAGTCCTACCGTAATTTTGTCACTTCTCTCCACTCCCAATAACACAATAACAGTTGTGAATATATTGCGAATATATAATAAACTAGAGAACAGTTGTCAAAAACAAACGTTTGCTGATACTTTACCTCACAGTGTTATTCGGCTATCCAATGCTGAGCTTCCAGAGACGCTTAAGATGAAACTTCACAAGACCGGCGAGATGCCTCCACAGGGTGGGAGATACGCGGCGTATTGACAGTTTTGACACCAAATGGATATACGTGAAAATCAGATGACATGATTTCACAACTTTTCATTGGTCATTTAGATATGTGAAGCATACTGTATACGGAAATGAACCTGGACATTCTATCCGTCGAAAAATCTCAAAATCGGCAAAATGGACATACGCGGTTTTCATCGGACAGTGACGATATAAGCGCTATTTAATTCACAAAATATAAACATATTTAATAGAAATTCATAATACGTAGGCTAGATCATTTTGAGAAATATCCTGGATTTTTTTATGACTACAGAGAGTACAGACCTTTTCATAACTTCTCATCCAAAGTACAGTGTCTTTTTACAGTTCGTCAATGCCAAGAATTTTCACTGGGAAAACTGAATTGTCTTTATGAGCGAAGCTGCATTCTGTCTGTGTCATGATTCCTTTCTTGTGTTACCCTGTCTTAAGGACTTTTAAGTTGAAGTGTTCTCTGTTCTCCTTGTTTTTGTGTTCATCCGTGTGTCCTTGACCTGTGGCCATGTTTGTAATTTTGTAGTTTTCCCTGTTGAGTAGTCTTCCTGTGTATTTAAACCCCTGTGTTTCCTGTGTTCTTTGTCAGGTCTTGTCCTACACGGATGTGGGGTTGGTGCTACTCATTCTGTTATCTTATCTGTTCCCTAATTCTCTGGTCTCTGTGATTTTGTTACGTTTATTTTGTTATTAAACTATTTTGCATTTGGATCCAGCTCTCTTTTTGAGTTCACCCTGCGTTACAGACAGCAGCAACTCCTCCTCTACCTCACGGACAGCAGCAACTCCTCCGCTACCTCACGGACAGCAGCAACTCCTCCGCTACCTCACGGACAGCAGCAACTCCTCCGCTACCTCACAGACAGCAGCAGCTCCTCCACTCCCTCATGGACAGCAGCGACTCCTCCGCTACCTAACGGACAGCAGCGGCGACTCCGCTTCCTCACAGACAGCAGCGACTCCTCCGCTACCTCACGGACAGCAGCAACTCCTCCGCTACCTCACGGAAAGCAGCAACTCCTCCGCTACCTCACGGACAGCAGCGACTCCTCCGCTACCTCACGGACAGCAGCAGCTCCTCCACTCCCTCAAGGACAGCAGCGACTCCTCCGCTACCTAACGGACAGCAGCGGCGACTCCGCTTCCTCACAGACAGCAGCGACTCCTCCGCTCCCTCACGGACAGCAGCGACTCCTCCACTCCCTCACGGACAGCAGCGACTCCTCCGCTCCCTCACGGACAGCAGCGACTCCTCCACTCCCTCACGGACAGCAGCGACTCCTCCGCTACCTCACGGACAGCAGCGACTCCTCCACTCCCTCATGGACAGCAGCGACTCCTCCGCTACCTAACGGACAGCAGCGACTCCTCCGCTCCCTCACGGACAGCAGCGACTCCTCCTCTCCCTCACGGACAGCAGCGACTCCTCCACTCCCTCACGGACAGCAGCGACTCCTCCGCTCCCTCACGGACAGCAGCGACTCCTCCGCTACCTCACGGACAGCAGCGACTCCTCCGCTCCCTCACGGACAGCAGCGACTCCTCCGCTCCCTCACGGACAGCAGCGACTCCTCCACTCCCTCACGGACAGCAGCGACTCCTCCACTCCCTCACGGACAGCAGCGACTCCTCCGCTCCCTCACGGACAGCAGCGACTCCTCCGCTCCCTCACGGACAGCAGCTAGTTTATCCTTCCCCCCGGCGATTCACTCCAGCCCACCGGCGAGAGCTCCATGACTTTGCGTTCCTCCTTCCTTCCAGGTTTCGGCACCAATGTAACAATGTATGTTGATAAGGGAAAAAGGAGGCGGAAACAGGTGAACATTCAACACACTTTAATAATAAAAAAAAAAACACAAAACAAAAGTAAAAGCGGCAGCCACTCACGGACGACTGCTGCACACACATAAACAAAACATAATGTAAAGTCCAGGCCTGGTCCTCTCTCGTCCTTCACTTTCGTCGCTCCTCCTCTTACGCTCCTCCTGCCCTGCTTGCCACATACATGCTCTGTGAAGAACATATTCTGTGTGAACGGCCCCTTATTCTTCACTTTTTTATTTCTTACAGATTTTTTATTACTAAACTGGAATTTGAGGGAATATTTCAAGAAAATCCAGCATAAAAAAAGCCTGGCTATAAATGGCTCAGCTGTGAAAACATTTGAGTCAAATTCAAATTTCTTGGAGCCACCATATCTGACAGCTTCAAATGAGAGAACAACATCACTGCCCTGGTCAGGAAAACACAACAGGGAATGTTCTTTCTGAGGCAACTGAATTTCTGAGGCGCTGCATTTCTTCTCTGCCATCCTTGTTCAGTCCTCACCTTATCCATCACAGTCTATTTACTTCAGCCTGCACAAGTGATCCACTCAACTGAGAAGATAACAGACTGTATTCTGAGAAACTTTAAACCCAGAACCGAGCAATAATACCTTATCCATGCATATAAACTGTTTTTGCCCTTCATTCTTTCCTCTTTGCTTTGTTGTTTTCACTGTATTATCATATGCTCTCTAATGTATTTTATTTATTTATTGTTGTTGTGTTGTTATGTGCTGATAACCATTGCAAATTCTGTTGCCTAGATGCAAGAACAAATATGAAAAATCACCAATAAGTCAAATACTATAAATAATAAAGCTAGAGGCAAAAATATACATATTATATATCATCCAGGAAATCAATGCAATTTGATTAAATAAATTAAATAGAATAAGAATTAAAAAGAATCTGCCTTCCCATGAAAAACTCTCTGTATGTAGTAGATGCACTGAACTTTGTTAACAGAAACACTTAAGATTTAATAAGCAAAATGTGAAGTGGTTGTGCAAGTAGTCCATAGACAGTTAAAATGCATTGACTTCTATTCATAAAATATAATACCTAAGGTACCAAACCAAATATGCCAAATAAGACATTTTCCTCCCTATACCGTTGCATGCAACAAAAAAAAGTATGGATTTACTTACATTTCTGCATAAATCAGTCATGAAATCTTGTGTTTAACCGAGTGACAACAATAGGCAAGCATAGTATTTTAGAACAATAAAAAACAAACAATGTTTTATGTATTTTTTGACATATTGTGCAGTCATTAAAGAATGGAAAAAGTATGTAAACTCTTAATATATTTAATAATTTAATAAATGGCTGACTCACTTTAGACAGCTAAAATCTCCAAGGATGTTATTTTTCTATATTATTACAGATTTCCATTTTTTTTTTTTCTCGGGGAAATATGTTTTGAACACATGAATTGCGTAAAACTGAGAAAAACAACAACAACAGCACAACCTACCAAGGGCCGGTCCACACAGAACCGCATTTTGTGTCCCACTATGCTACTTTTTAATTGTATTTTTTAAATGTAAATATCCACTAGACGGATGTCTTAAACCATTGTGCTGTGTTTTGTACATGATGAGCATTGTTTAAATGCCATATCATGCCATATCAAGCTAAAGGAAGATCAGAACGCATGTCGAAACCCTTCCTGGTTTCATATAAGTTTTCCACCCTGCACTGTAAATGTTTACATGGTATGTTCAAATTTGTCTATGCAGACTGTAATTGTCTATTGTTCTGACTAAGAACAACAAGATCATATTTTATGACCAATTTATGGAGACATCAACTGACTTTTTCTTGCAACTGTACATGACTCTTGTTTTCCTTAACAGATATCAGCGCAACCCTTCTACAGCCACTTACCTGCAACACCCGGCGAAGTATAACAGCTCAACTGGAGAACCAAAAACATGGGTGACATTGGGTACAGGAACTAGCTGGAATATTCCTGACATTAAAAAGCAGACTGAGATATCAACTACAAAATTCCTTTCACAAAGCGAGTTATCTCACAGAGAATTAACTGACTATACTGGTAAAGTTAGAAGAGAAAAACAGAGATCAAATATGGGGAGGTATAAAGAAAGAGACATACATGAACAGCGCGAGGGCTGGGAAAGCACATGGCCAATAAACTGCAGAGGAAAAAGAGAAAAATGTGGAACAAACAGTCAGAAAGAGCTACAAGCTTATGCCAATTGCTATCATCGTTCACTTTCCAAAAAAACGTCTGGCTTTGAGGTTGGGGAGTGGAAATCATCTAAGTGTGCTTCAGGCATGGAGAAAGTGTTGGGATATGGGCAGTGGGTTGTTAGTGCAGAGACCAAAGAAAAATACCAGCCAACTATATTGACACCACACAAAAAAGACAAAACTGACCTCAGCAACAGAGAGAGGGAACAGTGGAGGAAATGGAGCACTTGTAACTCGAGAAATACAGAAAGTATTTTCCCACTAGTATCATTTAGACAGCCTCCATCCTACACGGCACCACCAGCATACAGCTCCTCGAAGGATGGTGGCAAGCTGGCAGGAATCCCGACAGTTACTGCACAGGAAAGTATGGGAGCTTTTAGGGAGCAAACATTTGAAAGCAGGAGAGTAAACTTTACAGATTCAACAGAAACACAATGTTATCCTTCAGCAAACAATGGACATTATTTACAAAAAAAGAACCAGACACAGATCACAGAGAGTTATCGTTCTGATCTAACAGGGGGGCAACGCTGTCTGGAAGGCTTAAATACTACCTCTGCCATGCAGTACACAGCAATAAAAACAAAACCTTCTTCTCCACAAGCACAGCTTCAATACCGAGAGTCTTCAGAAATGACCTGTCCTGATATTTCTCAGACTAAGCAGACCAAACTCGCGAGAAGAAAAGGTGGTGAGATTGTGTTTTGTCTTGTCTCTCGTATGGGGGAGGTGTCCGGCTTGTCTAGTTCTCCAGAGGAACCACTTAAATCCCATGTGTTACCTCTGTTAACTGATTCCAAACCTGATGACATGACAATCACACCTGAGCAGACAAACTCACCTCAGTGCAATGATGACGGCAGACAAAATCAGGATGGATATCTGCAGAAGGATGGAGCAGTGAGGCAGCTCCATGGATCTTTTATGTCTGGAGAGTTTGGGTTTACACCCCTAGAACAGACAGGAGAGGAACAAAGATCTAGTTCTATCCAAGATTTTAGTAATGTGATAAAACCGAATGAAGATAAACAAGAGTTGCAATGTTACGACTCACAGTCACGCTGTTTAACCCAGAAGTCATATATGGAGACAAATGGACAGGAGAAACCACGCAGGGAAGTAGTAGAGAAATTCCCATTGTGGAAAGAGCCAAAATATCAGCACCACTTGACAGATATGACAAAGCAAAGAAATGAACAAAGCCAAGGGATCAACGATGAGTGCGAAGTTACTAACACAAAGAACACCAACATATCAACAAAAGACCAACAGAAGAGTCTTGTGGTCATTGATGCAACTTGTGTTGTTGTCAAGGTTGAGCTTGTTCTTCTTCCAGAGAAGGAACATGTCCAGTATGTGTGTTTGACGGAGGACAGGGAGAGGACCGATGTGCTAAAGCAGAACTGCAGTGCCATCTCAAGCCAAGAGACCCCTGAAAACAGTACTTTGGACAAGGGAGAAGAAAGGATTCTTGGAATACCACATGAGTATCCCAGGACAGGATTACAGACATATGAGAGCATTTCACAAGAACGAGTCAGTTCCTGTGGGAGTAACATAGAGGATCCAATAAAAGAGTCTGAGGAATCTCCATCAGCAGCCAAAACTGTTGATGACTGGCAAGTGCTGGAAAATGAACTGATGGCGGGACAATCCTGGAGTGGGACAACACTGGAGAATAATGAAGGTTTAGAGGAAACGCTCGATATAATGAAAGTAGTAAACCAAACCACTGCAAAAGAACCTGAAGCTGCGATTGAAGACTTTGTGGCTTTAACCAATGCAAAGTCCACATCTGAAGTTTCTGGGGTACAAACTGAAAAGACCACAGTACAAATGAATCAAGACACAAATCAAGAAAATGGACGAACACTGGAAGACAGTGTAGTTAAACACAGAACACAGAAAGATAATCAAAAGGATACTTTACCAAAGAACCATACCAACGATAGTTCAATAGAAGAAAACCTCTCAGATGACGTAGAGGACAGGGAAGAACTTGATTTGGATTGCTCCAAACCTCTCCTAAAAACAAGTGCAGAAAATGCCATCAAAGAAATTCAGCATGGTGAACACAAAGTTGTTTTACCTTCCATTGTGGGTTTCAGTACACTCAGAAGATCAAGCTCTTCACCTCATGTGTCATTCCCCTCTGCTTCCAACACGTTGGATGGATCTCACACAGAGAACAAACCACTGTTGCTTCCATCTTCTACAAATACAAAAGGCACCCAGTACTCCTCACTTCCCTCACTTTCTTCAACTCCTGTTCCAGTTGCTTTTGAAAATCCTTCTCTCTCAAAGACAAGAAGCATGCCTGCTGATGTCTTACTCTGCACGTCATCTCCCCCTGAACACAAACAAAAAATACAACATACCAAGTCTCTGTGGGACGCTGTAAGTCGCATCCGCAAACACACTGCTCCTGACTCCGAGACAGAGGAAGAGGAGGCGGTGGAGTTCGGGGAACAAACTGACTCGCTTCATCAGAGGTTGAACACAGAGGAATGAGAATTGGAGGACCGTACTTCAGAGAAGTCAACAAAATTTAAAACGATGTTCCCTTGGCAGAAAACACTGAGGGCCCTATCTTGCACCCAGCGCAATTGACTTTGTACACCGACTCATGTATCATTCCTATTTTGCACCCGCGCAAAGCAGACTTTTCCCTCCACAGATGCACGTTGGTTAACTAAGAAATACACTTGCGCTCCCCGGGGCGGTTCAGCGCAAAGAGGAGGCGTGTTTCGGCGCAAACGTTCCCTCATGCTATTTTACAGGTTTAGAAAACAATTTCTAAATGCGCGTTGCGCATGTTATTCATATGCTATTTTAAGGGCGCATGCTTGGCCTTAATCAATGTAGCGTGTGCACAACGCGCATACACTTTGATTCTCTCATCTACACACAGACGCAGCAGTTATCATTTTTGTAAATCATACATTATTACGATAGATAGATAGATAGATAGATAGATAGACATTTTATTATAAAAGCATACATCTAGCTTACACATTTACCCAAATTATCATACGCCTGTTTAACCGAAGTTAATTTGGGTGTGTTTCTCCATCCCCAACGTCCCTGACGAGAACGTCGGTCTCCTCGGCCTTGAACCGCTCCTGTCGTGCGCCTGGCAAATCCGCCGTTATAATAGGAATCCGCTTTCGAACAAGCGCGCCTGCTCTTAAAGGGAATGTGCGATGTCGCTCTGATTGGTTTATTTCACGTTATGCCCAAACCACACCTATGAATAATGAAGCTACTTCAGACCAACCCCTTTTAGATTTGCGCCAGGCGCAAGAGTCATTTATCCCGCCGGGAAAATAGCAACAGCGCCAAGACCCGCCCACAAAGTTACTTGCGTTTTGCGCTTTGACACTTGCGTTTCAGATCGTTAAAATAGGGCCCAGAGTGTAAACTATCAGTGTGTTACAAGCACAGGCTGTAAAAGCAAAAGCAAAAGAAACAGTGACATCACACCAATATTTGACTGTTTGTATCACTCAGCTTGTGTTTGTTCCAGGTACTGTCAGTCTGTGTACACATTGTTACATTGTTATGAGCGAGTCACTGAATCTCCTGCTCAACCAACCAGTGAAAAAACACTGATTCATGATTCAGGAACAAGAAAAGACATGCTGTGTGTTGCTCAGATACACACAATGTTTAATTCTGGTTTGTCTTTGTTTGAAACTATTTTAACAACATGCAAGAAGGGTGTGTTTGCTTGCAACATGATATTTCATTTGCATAAATAATTACACAAAGAAATTTGCTATGCTTGTTGCCTGAAGCTGGATTTGTCAAATAATAGGAGTAAATTTATGGCCTGATATAAATCCTGTCAGTGCAGATGGCCTTGTGATCAGTGCTCAGACTTGCTTCTGCCGAGTTTGAGTCCCGGCTCGTGGGATTTCCCGCTATATAAGGAGGAACTGAACGGTCATTGCCTCTTTATCCTCCAGTCTTCAAGAAGTCCTCAACACCTCTGAGCCGCAGAGATGCTCTCGCTGGACACTGGCTCGATCCAGGGAGAAACACGGCATTCCGGAACACATCCGTAAAATGCCAAAATCACTAAAAGAGCACATTTTCATTTGTTTCAGTGAAATGGGTCTAGAACATCAAAGGTCCTCATCATGACTTTATGGAACATTTGCTTAAAATTAGAGGGCAATTTGTCTGTTTATATATATGGATTTTCATCCATCAGATAATAAGGAAATACATATATAGTAAAACATTCTAAAAAGTCTCATTGATTGTAATAAAATTCCTGTTTTTTTCTGATGAGGCCCAGTGGACTGAGATCCGGTCTAATGCGGTCTGATGTTGTTCAGTAGAGTCTGATCAGGTCCAGGAGTGGCAGTCGGGAGAGTCGGGACTTTTCCAATGGGGGTCGTAATGTTTCGAGGCCGCGAGGGCCGGTCTGGTCAGCTGCCCGCTGGTCAAACTGTGCAGCCTCTCTGCTCAACCCGTACGGCGGGCCACAGATCCTCTTATTTCAAGAGAAACACAGGCTAATCAGAAAGCACTAACGAAGTGCAGGTCCAACCATGTTGGACAGCCAAAAGCTTGTGAAATTTGAAAGTAGCTCGGTGGTAAATATGAGACAAATTAATGGTTTACTATTGAGTAGCTCTCGTTGGCAGATGTTCCTAGTTTTAAAATGAGTAACTTCCCTTGGCTGCTGCTATGTGAAGTGTATAAGGACTATGATGCTAACACTAGCAGAAGCTAATGCATGTTTGAGCAAGGGGACCGTCAAAATCATCAGCATCGTAAATCCTGCAAAGTTTTTGTCTTTTTTTGCAAAATTTCCATTTTTTAAAAATATGTATTTACATTTATAACACTATACTTTATATTATATTACCTTTGTATCAAATTACAAAAAAACTAGTTAGTGCTGCAGTGAGGGTGTTTCTAATACAGCGGCTTTTGTCATTTTATTGTAATTTTACTTATTTACAGGGAACCATTTTCATGAAACCTACGAAAACTTCACTCTGTAATCTACAACATGCATTTGTGTAGTTGCATCTAGTGGTGAGATTGCAGATTGCAGGGTATTAACTACTTTTTTTTAAGAGCGTAGAACGCATAGAACAAGACCTAAAACATGAGGTGGTGTTGCCAAGGTAGCAATTTCACTGGAGCTAAACAAATCAATCTAACCATAGATGTGGCGGTGGCTTTCTTAATCTATTTAAAATAATTTTGCAAGGGTTCTATGACATTAGTATATTTTTTACCAAAAAATATTTTTACCCTACATTAAAACAGGCAAGCACAGAGAAAGGGTTAGTAAAAGATGAGTAGTAATTTTTTTGTGTAATTGATATTTAACTGGGTTGTAAAATAATGGAGTAATTGATAAGACACAAACTTACAAACACAACCGCTTGTAGTAGAATGGTTTGAGAGTTAGTAGAAAAAAAATCCAATGACATAAGACAAATTAAAATGTATTAGAAAAGTATTCTAGTGTAGTGTTTCTAATCTGTCATGTAATGCACATTTAAAATGGCACCTTGTAAAGTTTGATGCAAACGTTTGGAATTTTTCAATATTAAATTACAGATACAACATGGCTGGTATATTTGTGACTTGTATTTTTTGCACTAAAGAGGTGAGCTGTTTGCTGTTTTACATTTGCTTTCAATCAGAGGTGTAACGTCCAGGTTCAGAAAGTAAAAGTCCTCCTCAGTATTTTGTTCCAATCACCTGGATTTGCTAATTAGCAGTTTTTCAGCCAGGAGAGAGAACTAATTAGTGAGATCAGCTGGCTGAGTTCATGGGTGGAATAAACATATGGCAGGACTTTTACTGTCTGACCCCTGGACTCTACACCTCTGCTTTCAATCCTACTCTGATTAGAGGAACTAAGGAAATACAGTTTTACTCCAAAGATTTACATCCATCTGAATGGAAAGACTCATAATTTGCACTTTTAAGAAACTTTTATATTCTTTTTGACAACATTAAAGGTAGGGTAGGCAGGAATTTTCAAAAAAAAAAAAAAATCCAAATTTGTTTAAACTTTCTTTATATATCAATACATAATTAAAATTTAAGTACTCTGAAAAAGAGAGTATAAAAATCGAGTGTCTGTAGTCCTCTCAGGACTGCAATAAACACAGCTACTTATTCCATTCGCTCCCACCCCCTTCCTTCTGGGCTCCTTCCAAAGCCACGCCCCCAAAACACATGAACGCGCGATGCCGACGTCTGCAGCTGGAGGACGCGTTTGCCAGTGCCAAGCGGAGGAGAGGAGCGCAGTGCATGTAGTGACATCATGTCAGAATCACATGTAATAAAATACCTAACTTTATCATTATGAATATAAACAACTTTCATGGCTGTTGTTAGTACTCACTATCAAGCTAGCATATCGATACGGGTAAAGTTTAAAATATATTGAGGTTGATTCGGTAACGAGCTAGTAACATAAGGCAAAGCTAAAAACAGGTTGCATTACCTCTGTGATGAAGGTGAATTTCGTGTAAGATTCATAACATATACGGTGTTTTGCATGTAAGCGCTTCCACGATGAAAGCACTGTTGGCTCTGAAGAGGACAAACGTTACACTCCGGTGACAAGTAGCCTACCTTTCTACCTTACTAGTTCCTTTTTTTTTGCCTTCGCTGACTTTTTATGCAGGTACTTGGGAATTGTGACTGCTCTTTCTCTGCCATTATTGTGATTCTTCCTTGCTATCCGTGCCTCTCTCCGTGCCTCTTCCCCTCTTCAAGTCAAACGGGTGCGCGCGTGCATGCAGGGGTGGTTGCCATGGTAGTGAGGGAGAGTGACAGTCCATTGTGCCGCAAACTCCTGCTTACTCGGTGTAGTGAGCTGAATGTTTCCGGGAACGGTGACATGTGATGAGTGCACGCAGGGCAGCGCACGCAGTGGGGCTCGGGCACGAGACATGAAGGCATCTGATTGGTTCTTTACATTCGCACCGAGTGGCAGTGATTGGTCAGAGTTTTTACTGTCCTGCAGCTGCTACAGAGGTCTGATTGTTTTCATTCCTTTTTCTGAACACATAATGTATTGACTACTCTCAGGATGGAAGGACCATTTCACCCAGTATAAAAAAAAGTGTTTGTGAACAGGATTACCTACCATAGCTTTAATGTAACTAAGGGCAGTCGAGCTGAGCCTCATGGATATAACCCTGTTAAAAGAATAGATATATAGTTTCCTGATTTTACTGTTTAATTGCATAAGCTGCTTTGTATTTGTAAGCTCTGTATGTCACCCACAGTGAGCCATTCTTCATCTTCTAAAAGCTATTATAATCATACAGTATACTTGTGTGTTTAAAGCCTTTCCTCTACAACTTTCTGAAATATCAAAATGACTCATTTCAAACATATAAACTACTGATCAACTATTTATCAAATGAATTTGACAATTTCTGAAGAGAATGTGAGTACTCCACAACACCGTCAGTAAGTCACAATAAACAATTATTTTCACACCAAAATTTAATGGACAACAATAATTTTACTGAAGTGTACAATATGCCAGATCATTTTTATTCATAAATAAATGTATAAATATAGTACATATTCAAACCTCCCAACTCCAGATATAAAGTTCATTAATATTGCCTCATGTGATGTGACTGTCCATCCGTTCTGGCCGTTTCCCTGTTCATGGCCGAAGACGCTGAGATCGGCTCCAATATCCCGCACTCATCTCAAAGTGGCTTTATAGATATTGATATTGCTCTCAGGATCTCGTTGCACCAGCTCCACCTTGAACATCTTTGGTAACACACTGTTGTAGAAGTCCTGAGCACCGTGCTCTCTGCGCATCGGGGACGCCAGGAGGACCACAGCTCCGTCCTTACTCAGATGAGCCAGTGTGTCCAGGAGAAGAGGGAAGGTTTCAGGCATGTAGACGATATCAGCGCCCAGCACAAACTCCCAGCTGGAGGAGAAGGAGTCGTGGTCACGGCCCCAGGACAGCGGGAGCACCGCCGGAGCGACTGAGGGCCAGCCAGAGAGAGGAGTGTTACACTCAACATTACTCTCGATCTGAGCAAGGGCCAAAGGCAGGTCTGTGATGGTCACCTGGGCTCCTGAAAGACAACAGAAGATTGTCTGCGAGTTGGAATCGGCATTACAGGTCATGTTTCTAACAGTGAAAGTTTAGTTGAGTGTGAGATGTTCGTTCAGTTGCTTCTATGGCAATATAAAAAACACCAGGTTTCAATGGCAGAACAGTTGAGAATGAGAAATCATGCCAGTAATGGTAGTACTATTTGCTACCATTTCTTCAATCCCTATGATTAATCCCTTCCATGAAGGGAAAAGAGTAGGGTTGGGCGGTATTACGGTAATATCGGATACCGCGGGATCTTAAAATAGCACCGGTATCAGTTTCAATACCGTCATTACCGGCACTTATATAGCCTATAATATATATAATTTATTTATTGCCTAAAAAATGCTTATGTGTGGTTGCAGTTTGGCAATATTTCTGGTTCCAACCGAATGAGAAGGGAGAGGCGGTAAACACAAGAGATGTAAACACCTCTAACCTAATGTCGCATCTCCGAAACAACCCCCCACTCACTGCTGCCAGGATACATTTTGTTCTCGAGTTCATTAAATAAGCGCATTAAGTTTTGTATTTGTTAAAATATTATGTTATTTTTTCCATCTTTGTTGATTATGAAAAGTGAACGGCACAAATAAGATGGGATGCATCGGGAGTCAGACGATTTGACCACTTCAATAAATTTCGTTTTGTAAAAGGCCCCTTTAAAACGAATTTCGTTTTGTATATATTGTTTCTTAATTTTAATAAATTTTTCATCAACCAATTGCCTGGATAATCATGACATGATGGGCATGCCGCGGTCACTTGCATTGAAATCTCATAAATTAACCGCAACTCAGTGTAGGCTATGCCTCACAGACATGACAAATATATATAAGTAAAGCTTGAAATTTATTTAAACGAAACAATTAAAAACGAAAAGAAAAAGGCCACTCCCTGATTGTGTAATGATGTGCATTTCTCTCTATAGGCGCGTTCACTACAGAGATGGCGATCGTCAACTTCCATCTTTGCAGAAAAGTTTTATTAATAAAAATCAATGGACACGCGTCACCGGATTACAAAGGCACTTCTTGCTTGTTGCACGCACACAGATATTATGTTGAATAATGGTGGGCTCGGGCTCATAATAACAGTTAATGTCGTCGGCCGGACTCAGACACAACGTGCAGGGGTTAGGCTTGAATTTTTTTTTTTTTTTTTGCCCGATCTGGCATTCAGTTTCTGAACGGAGTAGGCACAAGCCAACAGTTTGGTGACGCCATCTGAGCCCATTATGTCATAATTTTTAATTAGTCACGGTAATACCGTATACCCCGGTAAAATAGGGAGGAGGTTTGACGGTATCAAAATTCGAATACCGCCCAAGCCTAGAAAAGAGTTTAAAATATAAGCTGACAATCAAGAAAGATGACAATCAGCATTTTGAGAACTTCATGGCCAACAATTGCACAAGCATAAATCAATATTTTACCTAATCGTGCAGCCACTATTCCAACAAGCCCCGTTCCTGCTCCCAACTCTATTATCCGCTTCCCACTGAGATCCAGAGACTCTTTCTCAAAGAACTGACATAAATGAAGAGCCTATGACAAAACAGTGCAAATCAACAAGTGTATCAAAGAAATGACTTAAATGACATGTTTCCTAACATATAATGGGATTTTATTTATATCTTTTATTTTAGTTTTACACGTTTAATAGATTCATCAGATAGAATTTTAATTATGACTAAAGACATTATAAAATGACAAAGACATTGCAGCATTCCTAATTAAAAATAAAATATTAATTAGTTAATGATATCCGTTTGTGATAATCTATGGTCACGCAGGTTTGTTTACGCATTAAACGCGTGTCCACAACATTATCAGCTTTCAGTTACTAAGACAAAACTCAGTGAACCGAACATGTCCTTCCCGGTCACCGTAGGCCTACTTCTCTATTTATAGAAGCTGCTGTATTAATATGTAGGCTAAATAGTTTTATTAATAAAGACTCACGGAGTCCCACACTGACGCAGAAACGCCCAGGTTTGCGCAGTAATACTGATGAATTGTGATGTTCTGTCCAGAAACTCGGTATGTGTTTTCCGCACTGAACGAGTCCTCAAATAAACGACAGTCTGCTGGAAACAGAGAGAGTTCAGGATCTGCGTTCATCATCATCGCTGTCTCTGACACACTCCCGCTGGAGGACGGGTTAAAGTCTCCTCGTTTCGTTCAAGAGTAAAGCTTTTATCACAGAGTGACATGTAGAAACAGCGGAATTGAACAGAAATAAGCAGCTTGAGTACGGAAAGCCTCCAGACCCAAAAGAGACGACCACCACTGCTACAGTCAACAGCTGGAATATCGATGTTCTGAATATGAAGTTTTGAGATCATTTTCCACTGTCTGTTTACAGGCTCTGATTTCTCATCATTTAACGTTAGTGTTTCTACTGAAATCACATTTCTTGCATCCTGCACTGATACACCTCTCAAACTACTGTTTTATTCGTTTTTATTTTATGTAAATGGGAGACAACATTTTCAATGTCACCCCAGGTGAAAAGGAAATATATTTAAATTGTGCTTATTTTGATATATTTAATGTATTTTAAGTGTACTGTATGTATTAAATGTGTTATTTTGAGACAACTTCAAATATACTTAGTATACTTTTATATGTATTTAAGTTTAATTTTAAGGTAATAGTAATATATTTTAATATACTTGTGTTAAAATGGACCTATTTTAAGTACATTTAGTGTAATTTAATAGCACTTCTTTAAATTGTATTTTTAATACACTTTAAATATGTTTTAGAACTACAGCTGAAGTATATTTTTAGCTTCACATTAATGTGTTCCCAGTATATTTTAAATATAATATCAGCTTATTAATAATGTATTAGAACACTATAAAAATACATTATATTTTAATGTATTACAAATACAGTGAAAAATTATCATTCAGTAAAACACACAGTAAAAAATATTTGTATAAAACACACACACTTTTAAAGCTAGTAAACGTTAATGTACTACACCCAGTGTACATCAGTACAGCAGCATATGTAAACTGTAAAAAAAAATACATTAACATTAAATACAGTGATCTGCAGAGGTATTATAAACAACAACAAAAAAACTAACTTAAGTCAATAAACCTAACTACAGTCAATAAAGTGCAGTCATTAATAGCTGCAAACAGTTACAGTACTGTCACAACTCAAACCATCTTCATCCTTCAAGTGAATTGGAGTGATTGGTCTTTGAGTTTGCCTCGTTGTTGCATTTCCTTCGAATCAGTGCTCGTACCTCAGACATGTTGGAAATTGTTTGATCACAGTGTCTGTGAAAGGGGAAAAAAGAGGAGTTTATTTTTATATTAAAGCAAAATTAACCTCTGTTAAAAAAGTAACTGTTCCCTTTCAAAAGGGAACTTGCACTGCTTCGATGATGCTATTGGGGAACAATGTTCTCGAGGCGCCTCTTTAATACTTCTGAGTCGCACTAGTAGTGTCATAGGCTGTCGCCAGTCAAATTCTATTGCCGTGATTGTACAGCTTTTCAAACACCGGTTCACATGGAGGGCGTTCCCCATAGCGTCATCCATGCAGTGTCTCATTCCCTGTTCTCAGGGAACAGAGGTCGTAACCTAGACGTTTTTTATTACAACACAGTATGATGTTTTGACATTTCCCTATGTTGTACATACAAGGTGAAAAAGACGTACTGTTAAATGTTTTATAAATGCATTAAAGTACATTTGTTTTGTACTAAAAACATACTTATACATATATACAAGTACATATTTAATAGTAAGTCTTTTTCACCTGGTAAAAATGGAATTCTTTAACATGGCATGTAATGCTTAGTTCATATATTTTAAAGCTACAATATGCAAGAATTTTTTGCCGCTAGAGGGCGCTACATTCCAAACAACAACAACGGCGTAGCTTGATGACGATGTGAAGGAGCGTGGAATGATGGGAACTGTCGTTTTAAACTCCACCGTGGATGTAAATCAGTCAGACGGGAATCGAAAAATCATGTTCATGGATGAGGTTAAGTTTTATTTTTATAATGACATGCTTTTTGTGGCGAGGGGGGCGTGGTTCAGCGCGGTCTGTAATGGGAGAGAGAAGAGACGAGCGTCCCACAAGTAGGTCAAGTGCAAATGACGCACACCTGTGTCTTATTGCAGTGATCGGCGGAGAGAGACGCTTATAAGCCGCGCGCTGGAACGAGAGAGAGACTGGAGAGAAAATTGGACGCAGAGAAAGAAAACCGGTGGATCCGAGCTCTCATTTTTGAACTGTTTTGTGGCGTCGCGGTTGCCACGGTGAATGCGCGTTGTGTACGACTTTTGTTTGTTTTGCTTTATTTTAATAAAGTACGAGTCCCAGTCACGCCGACCCCTGTCTTCTTCCTTCCTGACTCTTGAACCTCATCACACTTTTATTTCATTAAAATGAATTAACCGCAAGAAAAGTAAGGTTTAATACTAAATTGGTTATCATAGATGTTACTGTATGTCGAATTCATTGTTGTGATAACGCAAGCGCAGTTTTACGTGTTCTAAACAATTGTTGTAAAAGTACATTCGAACATACCCACATCATTTGCCAAAATACTGATTAATCTTTATGTATAACACATGCTATATTTATTTCCTTGTCCATAAAAACCAGACGTGATAAACAATGTCAATAAACTAAACACAAATCTAAAGCAATAATACTTCCCTTACATAAACATAACTATTACCGAATGCTACATTTGGAAAATATAAAATTAAGCATGCTTTGTCGACAGAACGACTTTCCGCATTTGTCCAGGACTCCACCCTCCACGCAGTACGAGCGGAAACCGAGGGTAACGCGGATATGACGCCATTGACTGGCGACTCCCAGCTCCTCCTGCTCTAACGCCCCGTTTCCTTGGTTAAAATCGCAATTTTCTCACGATTTAAAAATAGTTGGAAACATTTGGGATATTGTAAGTAATCAACTTAACAAAATATATAACACTGGCCTTGAGTTTATGGGATATTTTAATGCAAAATTCTTATATTGTACCTTTAACAGTAGACATTCAATATAAAATGTTAATGTAATTCAGAAAAGGAGTTAATAAAATATCTCTTGAACAACTGTGAAGTCTACATGGTATGTCACTGTATCACAGCAAAAAAGGGCAATTTAACTGTTTAACTGAAAAAGTATACCCAGCCAACAAGAATAATAATTATAATGCACAACAAATGCTAATTTTTATTTTTAGCATTAATGTTTTAGTCAGCCCCCTTTGACTTTGAGAGCAAAAAAAAAGAAAAAAAAAGTGATGTACAGAAACACATACACTTCACCTCTGTTAAAAAGATTTAAGGAAATTAGAAGTAGTGCAAAATATTGTAAGCCAGGACAAGTGACTTGCAGCTGTCCCAAAAACCAATTAAATAAACAGATTTTTACATGAATGAGCACAAATTAGACTAGGAAACTAGGAAAAAATGTTGGGAAAAAAAATCCTGACAAAAACTAAACAGTGAGCTATTTATTTATGCAAACAGCAACTAAAACTTACCAGTAACTTCTGATAGCAGTATCTTCATCTCTTCGAGTCTGATTCGACTTCGACTTGAAAAGCTTGCCTCTGATTGGTCAAATTGAATGTAGCTGAACTGAAAAAGACGTGCTGTTACACCGAGTCAAAATGACTGGCAAAGTAAACGTAAATGTAATACAAATCTTACCTAGAAACATAATGAGGTTCCAAATGTCACACGTCATGCAAACTTGAAGATGGGGAAAAAAATAAAAACAACACTAACAGTTACGTTTTCTATTAACGTTAGATAAAAAAATTTAATAATTCTAAATGCTTACATGCACTCAACCTTAAGTAGTTGCAAAACATTTAATATAATAAATCTCTGAGAGATTTAACTTATATCCCTCTGATGAACGATTCACCAAAACTGTTCACGTTTGAAAAAGTTAATCGCAAAAAACATTACCTAATCCATATGAATGGCGTGGTTTCCTCCAAGACCTCTAAAGAAACACGATGGCTCCAGTTTCAATTTAGACTTAATCTAAATTATTAGAAATCTAATCACATTCAAGGAACGCACAGCAAGCTCTGAGTGAGGTGTGAGCTCATTATTATCACAAGAACCAATCACAGCCGTTCAACAGCTCTGGAACCAATCAGGATTAGTCACGTGTGTTATTCGTATTTTTCAAATTTAAACAAGTACAACATATTTTTGGACAACATTTAAACGTCTTTGGAAAATGTATCTATGATGCATTTAAAATAATATGATGTTGATATCCTTGTGGGAATTTCAGTAGTAAAAACATATCATGTAATGGACAACAGCCTAGCCCTTTACAAGTATAGCCTACAAACAAGTAAAAGTGAACAACATTAATTTTAAAGGTGCTGTATGTAGTTTTCAGCGACCTCTAGCGGTGATGTTTCAGATTGCAACCAATAAGTTTACAAGCGCGTACTCGAATTTATGAGCGAGCACTGTGGGTACCGAGACGCAACACACCGGAGAAAGCATCACACAACATGCTGGAAACTAAGGTAAACTCCCACTGCAACGTTACAATGATAGGCTACTTTTATCAGCTTGACGTTGAACTAATGCTCCATGCTCGTACCATGATAAGTATGGAACCCTATCAACCGTGCCGAATTTTGCCACTGCAAGCACCACTTCACTAGCCTGGTAATACCAAACTCTGCTACTTCGCTTTGCTTTGTAGACAGAGTCTGGCATGGCACAATTGAAAAGTGTTTTCTTTCTCGCGGGGGGGCGCTTGTCTGAAGTTTAAAACCATTGGTTACCCGTAAGCCAATCACATGACGTTTGGTTATGGCCAGGGCTTAATTTGAGCCGGAACACGCCGGAACATGTTCCATCACCTCCGACATTGGATCCGGAACCTTTTTTATTGGATCTGGCACCTCATAAAATTAATTGCCTAAATGAAAAAAAATTAAATTACTGTTTGTGTAGTGTTCAATGTTTGTGACACATGACTTGCGCGCTTGTTGTACGAGTTGAGATTGCTGTTAGCCTCGATCGTTTCACTCAGGGGAAAATGTCAAAAAGACAGGAAATTTTGCTTAAACTTTTTCAAATACGCTGACCAGTCAGATCCCAAACAAGCAAAAATCGTTTCTGCTGATCAAAAAGGAGACCACGGTGGACACAGTAGCCTAGTGTCGACATAATATCTCATTATTTCGACATAAGGGGACATTCTAATCTGCATTAAGCCACATTAAGCGTTCTTATAATGGTTTTCTATGGGAGGAAAATGCTTAACGTGTAAATGCGTTCATATTATGGGTTCATCTGATTTTTTTGTACATAGCCTATTTGTTAGGATTTTAGTATCATAATGATTAATAAATGCACGCACAATTATCCGTGAACTTGATTTGAACAAATGCCTTTCAACTTGTGTGTGCAAAATTCAGAATTAAATTAATGTGCAGAAATTTGTACAAATAGAGACGCTATGTATAGGCCTACTTTACTGTTGTAGCCATTAAAAAAGCGCATTTAGTTTCATATTTGTTAAAATATTATAATGTTTTTTTTTTTTTCCATTTATGTTGATTTACGAAAAGTGAACAGCAGGACCGAGTAAGATAGGATGCGCAATATGAGACATGGAGCGGGTCAGACATGATTTTGACCACTTCATCAAGTTGTTTTGTAGAAAGCCTTTCTTTAAAGTGAATTTCGTTTTGTATAAATTGTATCTTAATTTTAATCAATTTTTCATCAACCAAATGCCTGTATTTAATGAATAGGCCTACGAAACAAATATAACGGAGGCGCCCGCGCGCTCACTTGCATTGCACGTGACTTAGAGCACATCCTAACTTAACGAAACTCAGTGTATGCCTCACACAGACATGACAATTACATCAAATACACAAAGCTTGAAATGTCTTTAAACGAAATAATTCAAAACGAAAAAAGAAAAAGGCTACTCTCTGATTATGTAATCCATTAGGCTTATTTATGTGCATTTCTCTCTATAAGCGCGTTCACACGGAGATGGCGAGCGTCAACTTCATCTTTGCAGCCGAGTCGACACTTTTAGAGAAAACACTTGTTTATTAATAAAAATCAATACACGCGTCACCGGATTTACAGATGCACGCACACATATTATTTCGAAATAACGAGATTGTGTTGAAATAACATTATTATTAATAATAGCCTACATCTTTTAGAATAGGCCTATTTGATTGAATGCTGAATGTTGCGCTTGTTCAATTTAATAAAATTAAAACTTTAATTGTGATCATTAACATAACTGAATATTAAATATTTAGTGGCCAAGTTTTGCGCAGCTCCCCCCGTCAATGATCTAGAACCCACTCAGCACATGCGTTAAAAATTCTCTGGCGCTGTCCCTGCAGAGAATCTACTTAGGCAGTGTAATTTTTTTTTTTTTTTTTTTTTTTTTTTTTTGTCCTTAGCTCCAACCCCGGTTTTGAGTCGCCGGATCCACCCCCCCTCTGCGCTCCGGGACCTCCCACTTTACAAATTAAGCACTGGTTATGGCGTGTGTTATGCGCATGCTCAGCCGCATCTAACTTCCACTGTAAACACATGTATGATGCGAAAACAAAACCATCGAGCGAAATACCGGAGTAAACGTGGCTGTGCGCGACTTTTGCAGATTATTTGTGAAGTAAATCTATGCATCCACGGTACAATCAGCGTCTACGTCACGGCTCTCAGCCCGCCCTGTTCGTTGATTGGCCCGGCCGTCCGAAAGCCGGTGGAAAACTGAAAGATAAGCTGCTATCTCAGACTTACTACAGAAGCGAAATGAAATTGAGCGGAAGTAGGAAGTCTGACGTAGTCAGGCTACCACTTCACATTTTCTTCAGGAAATGTACATTCTAGGTTTGTAGATAAGGTTTTTCCATGATTCAAATGCCCTGCCGATGTTGAGCCGTGTTTTTTCACCCGAAGTTCATGCAATTCACGTCTGGCCTTACGAGCTTCAGCAGAAAAAAACTTTTTCTTTTTTTTTTTTCAATATGTGGAGTTTGTGTTGGAGTCTGTGTTGTGCTGGGAGCAGGTCGTTTCTTAGTGTTATCAGACATGTCATAAGTTGCATAAGTCATAAGTCCATGTCATAAGTTGCAGTGTCGTCGCTGTTGAGTGCAAAGTCAGTAGGCTAGACGAGGTGAGAGGCTCGGGAGCGCGCGTGCAGGTCACGTCACTGGATTTCGCGGTAAATCCGACCCGGCACCTTCACATAAAAATAAGAATACTTACTTTCCGAGGTAATAGCAAAACCCGCAAAGTGGATCATTTTAATGTGAGATTACAACCCCTTCACACACAGGCAATAAAAAAATTCTAGTGCATTTGTTAGAAATATATTAAAATTATGCTTGTGTTTAGCATATTTATTTAAAGTATTATTAAGCATATATTTTTTACCAATGTACTTCTAGTATACTTTTTAGAAATATATTAAAATGCAATTCAATGTATTTTTAATGCACTTCAAATAAGCATGTTGGTAATACAAATGTATTATAAACATGCTATTTGTATTTAAAGTATATCTTTAATACATTTAATACTACGTCTTTTTCACCTGGGACACTATAGAAGCATTGAATTGAACTGCAAAAAAAATACCATTTGTTATAATTTAAACACCGTGAAAGAAATTATCAGTACAAGCATCTTTCCCTTATACATAACAAACAATCTTGATGTTAAAAAAAAAAAGATAATTTTATTTGTGAGTTAACCATCTACATTTTGCTTTGTTTGCACTGTAGCATGAATTTATAATTCTTTGTTTCACGCAATTCACGGATTGTATATCTGTTATATAGACTATAGTACTGTTGTTTCCCAGTTTCTTTCTATTTCAAGAAATATTTGTTTGATTGATAGCTATATATCACTACAAGAATATAGTTGTTAGACATTGTTAGTACGGTTTCAGATTATTTTATTATACATTACCACTATGCTTTTCATTGTTTGTTAATATAATATGTTGTGTGTCTGCATGAGAGAGATCACTTACAGGCGCTGAAGAGGACCAGAGTGAAGACTGTCAGTGGAGAATAACTGCAGGTCGAGAAACAGGCTTGCCGAAAGCTTTCTCAGTGGTGAAAGGAGATTCTTGCTGAGATCTTCATTGGCCAGTCAGCGGTGACCTTACATATACGTCATTCTTTATTTCATGATTTTATTCCCCAAACCAGGTCAGAGGAAATCCTGCCCTGAATTCATAGTTCTCCGTCACGTGACCGGCGCAGAACTGCAGCAGGCCTGGCAATTTTCCATTTAGAAAAGTAAAAAGAAAAGAAAAAAGTAAACAAACACAAGTTTTTGGGCATGAGATCCATAAACAGCGGCTGCAGTATTTCAATCACTAAAAACAGCTGGACAATATAAAACGCCGAATGTGAAAAACACTTAAAGTGAATATTTTTTAAATGACTTGTCAAATTTATTTATTTTTAAATTGATTCATGGGATTAAAGTGCCATAATGTTCTGAAACGTAGTGTGTTTCTCAAACGATGCGAGGTCTGTGTCCTCAGCGTTAAACGCTAGAATGAGACGCTCTAGTAAGACCAGATGGAACTGGATAAATATTCTGAATGTTCTGATCCAATCTGACTTCTGACCTGTATCATAATCATAATCATAATCATAATCATACACTGTTGGTTCGTTGGCCAGAGGAGAACTGAGTGACTGAGTCTTGGTTCACCCAAGGTTTTTTTCTCAATTCTGCCCTGATGGAGGTTTGGTTCCTTCACTGTCGCCTTTTTGGGTTTTTTTCACCTTTGTTGCCATCGGCTTTTGGCTTGCTTAGTTGGAGACATTAAATTTAACATTTAATTTAATATTCAACAATATTATTGATCTCCTGCATTGACACCATTATATGAGAACTGAACTGAGCTGGACGATGACATCACGTTTTCTCCAGAGCGGCTATATGTATAAATGAACTAAATTAATAACTTTTTTCCAACAAAAATAAACCATTACTGAACTTACTGAAGCTGAACTGTGACGCTATTTTCTTCTGGAAACCAACTCTGTTATCTCTGTAAAGCTGCTTTGAAACACTCTGTGTTGTAAAAAGCAGCCCCATGTTTATGTGAGATGGATACACATAAACACCACCCGCTCCACTCTCACACCCATCTCACATAAACACCATCAGCTCCACTCTCACATCCATCTCACATAAACACCATCAGCTCCACTCTCATACCCATCTCACATAAACACCATCAGCTCCACTCTCATACCCATCTGACATAAACACCACCCGCTCCACTCTCACACCCATCTCACATGAACACCATCAGCTCCACTCTCACATCCATCTCACATAAACACCATCAGCTCCACTCTCATACCCATCTGACATAAACACCACCCGCTCCACTCTCATACCCATCTCACATAAACACCGTCAGCTCCACTCTCACACCCATCCCACATAAACACCGTCAGCTCCACTCTCACACCCATCTCACATAAACACCACCCGCTCCACTCTCACACCCATCTCACATAAACACACTCTCATACCCATCTCACATAAACACCACCCGCTCCACTCTCATACCCATCTCACATAAACACCGTCAGCTCCACTCTCACACCCATCTCACATAAACACCACCCGCTCCACTCTCACACCCATCTCACATAAACACACTCTCACACCCATCTCACATAAACACCACCCGCTCCACTCTCATACCCATCTCACATAAACACCGTCAGCTCCACTCTCACACCCATCTCACATAAACACACTCTCACACCCATCTCACATAAACACCACCCGCTCCACTCTCATACCCATCTCACATAAACACCGTCAGCTCCACTCTCACACCCATCTCACATAAACACCACCCGCTCCACTCTCACACCCATCTCACATAAACACCATCAGCTCCACTCTCACACCCATCCCACATAAACACCGTCAGCTCCACTCTCACACCCATCTCACATAAACACACTCTCACACCCATCTCACATAAACACCACCCGCTCCACTCTCATACCCATCTCACATAAACACCGTCAGCTCCACTCTCACACCCATCTCACATAAACACACTCTCACACCCATCTCACATAAACACCACCCGCTCCACTCTCATACCCATCTCACATAAACACCGTCAGCTCCACTCTCACACCCATCTCACATAAACACCACCCGCTCCACTCTCACACCCATCTCACATAAACACCATCAGCTCCACTCTCACACCCATCCCACATAAACACCGTCAGCTCCACTCTCACACCCATCTCACATAAACACCATCAGCTCCACTCTCATACCCATCTCACATAAACACCACCCGCTCCACTCTCATACCCATCTCACATAAACACCATCAGCTCCACTCTCATACCCATCTCACATAAACACCACCCGCTCCACTCTCACACCCATCTCACATAAACACCATCAGCTCCACTCTCATACCCATCTCACATAAACACCACCCGCTCCACTCTCACACCCATCTCACATAAACACCATCAGCTCCACTCTCACACCCATCTCACATAAACACCATCAGCTCCACTCTCACATCCATCTCACATAAACACCATCAGCTCCACTCTCATACCCATCTCACATAAACACCACCCGCTCCACTCTCATACCCATCTCACATAAACACCGTCAGCTCCACTCTCATACCCATCTCACATAAACACCATCAGCTCCACTCTCACACCCATCCCACATAAACACCGTCAGCTCCACTCTCATACCCATCTCACATAAACACCATCAGCTCCACTCTCACATCCATCTCACATAAACACCATCAGCTCCACTCTCACACCCATCTCACATAAACACCACCCGCTCCACTCTCATACCCATCTCACATAAACACCATCAGCTCCACTCTCACACCCATCCCACATAAACACCGTCAGCTCCACTCTCATACCCATCTCACATAAACACCACCCGCTCCACTCTCATACCCATCTCACATAAACACCGTCAGCTCCACTCTCATACCCATCTCACATAAACACCACCCGCTCCACTCTCACACCCATCTCACATAAACACCATCAGCTCCACTCTCATACCCATCTCACATAAACACCATCAGCTCCACTCTCATACCCATCTCACATAAACACCATCAGCTCCACTCTCACATCCATCTCACATAAACACCATCAGCTCCACTCTCATACCCATCTCACATAAACACCACCCGCTCCACTCTCACACCCATCTCGCATAAACACCATCAGCTCCACTCTCATACCCATCTCACATAAACACCACCCGCTCCACTCTCATACCCATCTCACATAAACACCACCCGCTCCACTCTCACATCCATCTCACATAAACACCATCAGCTCCACTCTCATACCCATCTCACATAAACACCACCCGCTCCACTCTCATACCCATCTCACATAAACACCATCAGCTCCACTCTCACACCCATCCCACATAAACACCGTCAGCTCCACTCTCATACCCATCTCACATAAACACCACCCGCTCCACTCTCATACCCATCTCACATAAACACCGTCAGCTCCACTCTCATACCCATCTCACATAAACACCATCAGCTCCACTCTCATACCCATCCCACATAAACACCACCCGCTCCATTCTCATACCCATCCCACATAAACACCACCCGCTCCACTCTCATACCCATCCCACATAAACACCACCCGCTCCATTCTCATACCCATCCCACATAAACACCACCCGCTCAATTCTCATACCCATCTCACATAAACACCACCCGCTCCACTCTCATACCCATCTCACATAAACACCACCCGCTCCACTCTCACACCCATCCCACATAAACACCACCCGCTCCACTCTCATACCCATCCCACATAAACACCACCCGCTCCATTCTCATACCCATCCCACATAAACACCATCCGCTCAATTCTCATACCCATCTCACATAAACACCACCCGCTCCACTCTCATACCCATCTCACATAAACACCACCCGCTCAATTCTCATACCCATCTCACATAAACACCACCCGCTCAATTCTCATACCCATCTCACATAAACACCACCCGCTCCACTCTCATACCCATCTCACATAAACACCACCCGCTCCACTCTCATACCCATCCCACATAAACACCACCCGCTCCACTCTCATACCCATCCCACATAAACACCACCCGCTCCATTCTCATACCCATCCCACATAAACACCATCCGCTCAATTCTCATACCCATCTCACATAAACACCACCCGCTCCACTCTCATACCCATCTCACATAAACACCACCCGCCCCACTCTCATACCCATCTCACATAAACACCACCCGCTCCACTCTCATACCCATCTCACATAAACATCACCCGCTCCACTCTCACACCCATCTCATTTGTTTTTACACCTTCCGATCGTGGGCATTTACAGTTATGGGGTAAATGACTCTGCTGACCACAATTAAAACACTCTCTGTCATTGAGCTTGCAAACGGCTCCAACTTACGGCAACCCTTGAAGCAGTGTGTGTGTCCCAATCAGGACTGCAAACAGAGCCGCTGATAAGCAGCTCTCTGTATTCTTCTGACAGTCCACCAGTGGTCGATTCAATCACAATAGCCGAATCATAATCGTCATCATTATCATTGGCAGCACATTCATTTTCATAAGCTGCACGGAAACGCTCAACATATTCTGGGGGGGTTTCACAAAGTTTCTGTTTAACTTTAGTCACACTTGTCAGAGGAAATGATCCCCAACTGAGAATTTCCTTTACTTGCTTTTTGTAAAGCACAGTTATTCATAAATAGTTTCATAACTTCTATCAGAATTTTTTTTTTCATAACATACATTTTTTCTACTATATTTCTTTTCATCTATCAAATGGTCAGTGTGCAGATTCAACAAGTACAATCATTATTGTCTAAGTTCCACTTATCTCTACTGGTGTCCAGAAATCAAAATATTATATATATCATTCATCATTAGTCACACATTTCTTATTGTCCAGCCACGTATATCATACACACATTCATAAGGGTTAATAACAGTTATTTTCTCCATCAGTGTAGCAGAGAAGCATGGGACTCCACATGTAATCCTCGTTTTATTACCTTCATCTAATTACATCATGTTTCTAAGATTCTTTGAATATAAGAAAATGCAAACATATTGAACATTCAATCTCTTCCACAAACGTAAACGCAAAATGGCAAATGGTAAAGCATTTTCTTTATAATAGTGAAGGGAAACCGAGGCTTTCTGAAGCGTTTGAGGCTCTCATCAAATTGTGCCGAAAACGGTTCATTACTCTTAGCTTTTAGCACAATGAGCATTAGCGACATTACTCTTAGCTTTTAGCACAATGAGCATTAGCAACATTACTCTTAGCTTTTAGCACAATGAGCATTAGCGACATTACTCTTAGCTTTTAGCACAATGAGCATTAGCGACATCTGGTGGTCAGACTTGCTTTCTCCGCAACATCTAACAAATCACCTCAGAGCAGGAAAAACATGTGACCAAACAAAGCTTCGGAAGTCCGTGACACACAAGAAAGGAATCAATCTGGGATCAATACAATTCTATCTAATCTCATCTAAATTATTTTGTGCCAATGAGACCACGACTCGTAATGTGTAGCCTGGTCAATGGAAATGCTAAAGCATTTTCTTTATAATGGGTTTCTATGGAAAAAAAACTGGAAAATGTTCATGTTATGGTTCATCTTCTCACCTGTATATAGTCTGCATCATCAATAAGCTGTAGGCTATATTGAATTTAATCTTTAAATATCACTGTTTTTTGTTGTCAGGTGTTTTTTCCTCCTCGACAATGAGCTCCATATTCTCAATATATCATTCTATACGAGCCATACTGTATATCATACTATACGAGCCATACTGTATATCAGACTATACGAGCCATACTGTATATCAGACTATACGAGCCAAACTGTATATCATACTATACGAGCCATACTGTATATCATACTATACGAGCCATACTGTATATCATACTATACGAGCCATACTGTATATCATACTATACGAGCCATACTGTATATCATACTATACGAGCCATACTGTATATCATACTATACGAGCCATACTGTATATCAGACTATACGAGCCAAACTGTATATCATACTATACGAGCCATACTGTATATCATACTATACGAGCCATACTGTATATCATACTATACGAGCCATACTGTATATCATACTATACGAGCCATACTGTATATCATACTATACGAGCCATACTGTATATCAGACTATACGAGCCATACTGTATATCATACTATACGAGCCATACTGTATATCAGACTATACGAGCCATACTGTATATCATACTATACGAGCCATACTATATATCATACTATTTTTCGGACTATTATTTCACATGTCAGGCTTTCAGTTCTCGAACAGGCCTCACCACAGGATGGCATCCTTCCATCAGTTTTGGACTTGCTGTGCACAAATAACGCATAACTATTTTTGATTGCTATTACATTCACACTTGGAGCTTTCAAATAAGCATAAGCATTAAGATTTTTCATTAAAACGATTATATACTTGAGAATGGCACAGTTCTAACAATCTAGAGATGACCATTCGTTCTTCAGTTTATTTCAGTTCTTCTTTGCTGTTATGTTCTGCTATAAATTCCCGTCCACTTATGACACTGAATCTCAACATGGTCATCAGAACGTGCTTTAGGTTTCTAGCGGCGACTAGACCAGAAGACTCTCAGTCCACATCTGGAAACCCAGACTGACGAGGTGCTTCTGTGGAGCGATCGGCTCCTCCTGCACGTTTCCCAGTAATAATGCTGGAAGCACACATGAGCTTTGATCACTCTGATCCCTGTACGTTTGTCAAAGGCTCAGAGCGGCTGGTGTTTAAAGACTTCGGCTGAAAAGGTCAGAGCAAACACAGAGTGGCCTTGTGTTCATCAGCCTCTGTGTTACTAGAACAGCCTAACTCTGCAGTCCTCTTCTGAGAACCCTGTGTGTGTCAGTGCTGTGAAGAAGGTTAGGCAAGCTTCTGTGGATTAGCATGGACCATATAACGTGAACAAGAGCGAGCCACAAACCAAAGAATTCCTGTTTT
>NC_140227.1:122500-160000 GCF_951802725.1 Rutilus rutilus
TCATCGCCACACTTTGTGTTTGTTGTTCCAGCACGACGTCACAGAAAAATAGAAACCGTTTCTAAAATAGAATTGTCGCGTGTCGCCGTCGCGGCTGGTTAGGACAAACACTCTGATTCACATGGAAAATAACTTTTTATCGTGTGTTGCGGTGTCGCGTCGCTTGTAGTTAGGACATGGTGTAAGGCGAGAAAGTTCGTCTCTGTTAAAGTTGTGGACCAGTGACTGATCTTTCCTTCTGTATTGTGACATACATCCGAGTGTAACGCTAAATGTAGGGCGGGGCTTGGTTCTGTGCATCAGTTGTTGATTGGTTGTTGAGATGTGGGCACGGCTTTCAAAGGTGTATGCAGATGAGTGTGACTCTGCAGGGGCGGAGTTTATGTGTTTCAGGGGTGGGGCTTAAGTGTTGCAGGGGCGGAGCTTAAGTGCACTAAATCACTGTCCTGCAGAGTTTAGTTCCAACCCTAATCAAACACACCTGAGCCAGCTAATCACGCTCTTCAGGATCGCTGGGAAAAGCTGGTTGGAAATAAACCCTGCAGGACAGCGAGGGCTGAAGACACTGAGGGACTCATCTCCAGGAGAATCCTGCATACGTCACGCAAGCATAGACGAATTGTTCTCAATAAGATCAATAACATGCATGTAGAAAATAGAGCAGGTCAGTTCCACTTCATGGCGGCGTTCACGTCACAACGACAGACATGCAGGTTTGATTGCAGAATAAATACCCTAGAAAGCGCCAGGTAAAGCTCCAGCTCAGCGATGCGCCGGCCGATGCAGCTGCGTTTGCCCACGCCGAAGGGAACCGAGGCGAACGGATGGTTTCCCTCGGACCGGCTCATCCAGCGCCGCGGGTCGAAGGAGTCCGGGTCTCGGAAGTGTTTCGGGTCACGGGACGTGGCGTAGTGGCAGAGAGTGATCAGAGTCTGTGAGGGATTGATCACACACATGCCTGTAAACACCAGCTTCACTAAGTGCACGTGGAGAGTTTTAAAGCACAAAAGCTTTACTCACGTTTCTAGGGATGAGATATCCTCCAACTTTAATATCTTTGTCTGGGATGACTCTCGCATTGGCCGGAATTACAGGATAGAGCCTGGAAATGTTTCAGTACTTAATTTGATATAATGAACTCATCAAAAGAAAAGGAACGGATAAACTGTATTTGACAGAAGAGTGAATTCACAAAACTTCAGCCCTTCTACCTGAGGATTTCCTTGATCACGGCCTTCATGAGAGGCATGGCAGCGACATCGCATGCGTTTGGGACGGTCCGGTCCTTCATCACGCCCAGAACCTCGTCCCGCAGAGCCTTCTGGACCTCCTGATGCCGAGAGAGCTCGTACAGGGACCAGGACAGCGTGCTGGAGATCTACAGCGATGAGAAAGAAACATACATCAGGAATTTGTATTTGGACACCCAACCTCAGTCTTTATTAGAATATCAGCCTGATATTATATAAAGGTATGACTTATCTAGAGGTGTGGATGCAGCATCGTGCAAAAGTAGTAGTTAAAGTGAATTGATCTGAATAATGACTCTTGTCTTCTGTAGAGCTGCTGATAGCTAAAACTGAATAAGTCTCATATTTGATGAAGTTTGCATCACTGATTCTGTTTATTACTGTGAATCTGCTTTAAAACCGTCTGTACTGTGTAAATCGCTGTAGAAAACTTGACCAAGGCCATTGGAGAAAGCCTGTGAAGTGTCTAATAACGAGTGGGTTAACCCGGTCAATCGAGTATCTGCCCCTGTGAAGCTTTTATTAGGCTACTGATATGACTGATAGACATGAATTTCAACAGATTTGTCAAAAGTAAAACTTTTTAATTAGGGTCCACGTCAGGGGTGTTGCTAGGGTCGGAAGAAATAAGGAGTATAGCCGCTGACAACAAGACCCCCCAGATATACTTAATATTCAACTATTAAAAAAAATTAATAAAATCGATTTCAATGAATGATTTAATGACTCACTTATAAAGACTTTATTTGTTTCGTTCCTGGATGAATCAGCGTTTTTGAAAGCATTTTTTTTAAACAGTCACTTGTCGCCACCTACTGGTGTAAAGATGTAATTTATACAATCTTTATTTGAAGCATCAAGTTTTTTTCAAAAGGTGATTTACTCCATTTTGATCTCTACCGTAGATATCAGTGTTTATATCTGAACTATAAACTTTAATCCCAGTACTTCTGTGATAATCTGAATGATTGTAAGCTGTTTCACATCTATACATGACAACGGCTCTCTCTGGATCAGAACTCAGATCTGAATGTTCGCTGTGATCCGACTTATCAAAGCTTTAATAGACAGAGCCGATTCGCCGTCATCAGAAGCACGGCTTCATAGAGACAGGAACTAAACAGAGCGTTACTGACAGACTGGGAAGAGAGGAGCTGCAACAATGGAGAATATGAGGAAATAATCAACATTCAAGAAGGAAAACCTGTTCAAGTAGAGCCTAAAACAACATCTAGACTGTAAAAGGGCAGAATAGGTCCTCATTAAACTTGCAATAACCCTGTTTTGCTCATAAGCAGTATTAAGTCATTGTTAAATATGCAAACTTGTTTTATTAAATAGATGAATCTGAGATAAAAAAAATGTTTTTTTGATTTTATGGGTATGTTCTGAATGGACATATGGTATTAATTTAATTTGTGTCGATCTCAATAATGTCATTTTAAAAACCATGCAAATGCCCTGTTTAATGTCACAGGGCTGGTGAGGGAGATTCATACTAACCCTAACCCAGACTGATAAAAAAGGAACATATTTTTCCAATGGAGTTGAAAATTATCTGTCATCAGTCTGTACTAGAAAGTGTGATCAGATATGGTCTGTCCACATGGTACGGTGATCTTTCTGTAAAATCAAAATCAAAGATACTATATATTGTTCGAACTTCGATTAAAATGATTGGACTGAAAGACTATCCTAGTATTCAGACTCTATATGAGCAATGCACATTAAATGAGGCTAAAAGGATTTTAAGCGAGCCATCTCATGTACTCTACCGCTCTTATGGACTCTTACCGTCTGGAAGAAGGTACAGAACTCTCCGTTATAAACGGAACAGGTTCAAAAACTCTTTTGTACCGGTATCAATTAAATTTTATGTATATGATGTGGATGAATATTTTGTGTACTTTTTTAATGTATCAGGTTTTGGCGAAATGCTGGCTATGGAGTCCATTACAAATAAAGTATATTTCATTTCATTCATTCCTACCGTGTCGACGCCAGCGAGGAGCAGCTCGGTCACATTACTGTACACAGACTTCAGCGGCACGCCGGCCTGAGACAGATAATAGGTCAGGTATCGTCCCTCTAAACGCTCTCCTCGAGACATCTTCTGCCTCTCCTCCTCAAGACGCTGATCGATGTGACCTTTCGCTGTGATGACAGGAAGAGTTTCAAAATCTCACACATCATTAAGGACATTACAATCCACATCATTACAGCCAGAATCACAGTACAGATGAAGAACATCCACATGACATTTCCAGCATTTAAGCCACATGTACTCTTTACGACGGTTCAAGTCAGGTTCTGGGGCAGTTTGGTAAATGATTTAGTCACTATTGTACATTGTTGGGTTCCGGCTGTAGAGCCCGTGCAGCAGTGCAACTGGGTGACCGTGAGACGCTGTAGTCGCAGGACAAAACACCGCTCTTCCGTTCCGATTACAACATTAAACAGGTTCTCCCCTCTCAGTGAAACACCCACTGAGAATCCTGTTGAATGTGCCCTAGTTATTGGTGATTCTATCACATGGAATGTGAAAATAGAGACACCAGCCACCATAGTCACATGTTTGCCGGGAGCCAGAGCGCCTGACATCAAAACAAATTTAAAAGTGCTGGCTAATGCTAATCGTAAATTCTCTAAGAATTTGTTCTTACACTGTAATTTGCTCTGGCCCCCTTCCTGTTCGCCGGAGTGATGAGATACTTAGTAGACTGTCCTCACTCAATGGCTGGCTGTCGAGATGGTGTCCGCAGAATAATACAGGGTTCATAGACAATTGGAAAAGTTTTTGGGGCAGACTTGACCTGTTGAAAAGAGATGGTATTCATCCCTCCTGGGATGGTGCTGCTCTTCTCTCTAGTAATATGGCACATAGTCTTAGAGCTCAAACATGACAATCTGGGACTCAGGTCAGGAAGCAGACAGACTGGCTAAACCGACCGTCTGCTAGCGGCCTCGCGTCACCAAGGTCAGATAAATCCCATCACATAGAGACTCTTTCACCTAGATATTATCATATAGAGACTGTGTCTGTTCCCCGAAGTACCTAGAAAAGCACTATATAAATGTAACGAATTATTATTATTATTATTATTATTATTATTATAACCTAGACATGTTGTGTTTGACAGAAACCTGGCTAAAACCAGACTATTACATTACTTTAAATGAGTCCACCCCGCAAGATTACTGTTATAAACATGAACCTCGTCTGAAAGGCAAAGGGGGAGGTGTTGCTGTAATTTATAGTAATATCTTCAGAATTACTGAGAGGTCTAGTTTCATATATAATTCTTTTGAAGTGTTGGTGCTTAATGTAACACTATCTAGTGTAAATGATAAATCGCGCTCGACATTTGTGCTGGCTACTGTATACAGGCCACCAGGGCACCATACAGACGTTCTCAAAGAATTTGCTGACTTTCTATCAGAGTTAGTACTGGCTGCAGATAAAGTCCTAATTGTTGGTGATTTTAATATACATGTAGATAACGAAAAAGATGCATTGGGATTGGCATTTAAAGACTCGAAGCTTTAAAGATTTAAAGACTTTGCTCGTTGGCCAGAGGAGAACTGAGTGACTGAGTCTGGGTTCTCCCAAGGTTTTTTTCTCAATTCTGCCCTGATGGAGGTTTGGTTCCTTCACTGTCGCCTTTTTCGGGGTTTTTTCACCTTTGTTGCCATTGGCTTTTGGCTTGGCTTAGTTGGGGACATTAAATTTAACATTTAATTTAATATTCAACAATATTATTGATCTGCCTGCATTGACAGCATTATATGAGAACTGAACTGAGCTGGACGATGACATCACGGTTTTCTCCAGAGCGGCTATATGTATAAATGAACTAAATTAATAACTTTTTTACAACAAAATGAAACATCACTGAACTTACTTAAGCTGGACTGTGACGCTTATTTCTTCTGGAAACAAACCTTGTTGCATTTTCCTGTTATCTCTGTAAAGCTGCTTTGAAACACTCTGTATTGTAAAAAGCGCTACATAAATAAATGTAACTTGACTTGACTCTTAGGGGTGCATTTGTTAGAAACTTAAAGCAAATACCTACATTTTAACCCAGTGATCATCAGCCAGTATTAATCTGGGGTTCATTTCCTGAACAATGATGTAACTTACTGCTTAAAGGTGAACTAAGTAACTTTTTTTACCTTAACTGAACAGCTTCGGAGTCATTGGAATGGTTACAGTATATTACTTATTTCGGGTTGAATGGTGGTCGTTTCGCACCCCCCTGGTGCCCGTGAGCCGCCGGCCGCCGCGTCAGGAAGTATCGCGTGATATCAGGTCTCGCGATGTAAACAATTGCTTTACGGCCAAGAGAAATCTGCTAAAATGCCGTCATTATTGCGCTCCCTCACGCTGTTCGAACCCGAATGAAGAAGATGTTTTAAAGAATATCCCATCTGCTTTGATGTCGTTGATCTGCTAGCCTCTGGTGTCTGAGAATAGCCAACGAGTTTTTACAACAGTGTTGTCAAATATCTATTCCGAAGCTGTGGGGGAGCTCTAGAGAGAAACCTGCGAGCAAAAAGCCAGAATACAGCGAAGAAATCCCGAAGTTACTGAATGCAGCTTTAACTACAACAGTACAGTGTAACTTCTGCCCATTAATCGACTCCAAATAGAACGGACATTAGATTATTATAGCTCATTTGCATGAAACACGGAAAGCCGTTTATTAAGAGAAACCTGCTGAAGACAAGAGTTCATGTTTACATGCGTAAATACACGTCCCTCCCGTATACATGCTTTCTCCACAAAAACACTTTCTTCTTGACACTAATATATAGAGATTGAAATAGATCGTATATAGATTAGATTGTACTGCATGTCAGCTTGTTGTTTTGCTCAAGAGTACGATCTATTCCAGTCCACAAGTCAAACTATTAAAACTATTCTTCTAACCACAGGTAAAGAGCTACAGGTCCAAACAAACACCTCTGCAATGCGATTTGGGATTGTTTGTTGGAACTATGATTTAACTATGTTAGTAATGATGACAGTTGCGACCACAGCTGGCTAATAATGCTTTGGGGAAACACCCCCTGGATTGCCAATATTACTTTTTCAAAGAATAATTTCCCCCTTCCACCAGAGCTTTTAAAACTACATGCACCATACTTGTTTTAACGTTTTAACGTCTTTGATGTTTGATGGTTTTTACAGACAGATATCTTTGAAATGTCACCTTTATATATTTAGCTGATGCTTTCATTCAAAGAGATTTACAAATGCCACTTGACTTACAAATATAAACTGCTTTATAAAACACTTAATTTCCTAGAATGCATTACCCATTGAATTTCACAAGTTTCAAGTTGAATCCGAATTCCTACAAGAGGTGTCCGTTTCAATTCAATTTCACACTCATTAATTAAAGGGAGCCAATTCTGAACCCAGTAACCTGTAACCTCTTGTACTCTTTCAGACACTCACCGAACCGGAACATGTCGTCCCAGCAGCGGCAGAAGGTTTCCCAGGGTTTGGGAAGGAGCCGGTGGAGCCACTGAGGCATAGCCATCGTGAGGAGAGTCATGACAAACATGCTGTTGATGGACTGGATGAAGCGCTCCGTCTCCACCGGAACCACTGGGTCGAGGCAGCCGATCCTGGACTCGAACAGCACAGAGGAAATGCCTTCAGGGAAGAGAAAACGTGGCATGAAGAAAGTGACCGTCTAAGTCATACAGCACTACACCAAACTCTGGTGTATCTGGTAAACCGTTGACTGGTTCTTCAGGAGTGTCAGTGCTTCACCTTCGAGACCGAAGCGGTAGAACTCGGCCGAGACGTCGGACACGAGGCCGCTAGCGTTCTCCCGCTGGCGTAGCTTGAGCTTCTCCACGAGGTCCGTGACGACGGAGTTCAGTGTGAGGTCGTACGCCTCCACAGCTTTGGGTCGTAACATGTGTTTCCCCAGCAGACGCCGCACGCTCTGCCACTCCTCGCCTTCACTGAACACACACACACACACACCGAGGGATCAATGACTACAAGCATACCATAAATCACAAGCAAAGGATGACGCTTCAGACCCCATCTACTATGAGAACGGCTGCAATCTTCAAATTACTAAGAGAATCAGACAATTCTCAGAACACAGTAATATCAACTCTAATAAAGACCGTGTGTGACTATAGCATGTGTGGATAACCGCGATCTGCAGCAACAAGGCAAGCAGAAGTCAGTGACAGACGCTGATATCTGGACTCATGACTGATGTGATGTGACCGTGTCCAGTCATGCAACTCATCTCTTCTTAAGCATTAAAACTGATTCAGCCAGTTTCAGCTCCCATCACCAGCGATAACCAGCCCGTGCTCAGACTCCCTCGTCACATTAAAAGAACATTATGGACTACTTTTATGATGACCTTTGTCTTTTTTTGGAGTTTGCCAGTTATCGTATGGAAAGGTTTTGTAAATAAAGTCATAATGGAGTGAATCCCCTTGTGTAGACTGTGAGATACAGCACATTTTGCACCTGATTACTCCTGCAAACAAGGTTTTTTAAAACTGCAGTTCTTCAGGAAGAGCTGTCTGCGACACACAGACGAGTAAAGCGTTGGGAGAGCGCGTACTCACGCTGTCAGGAGTCCGAACCCTTCTCCCCGGAGCCGCCGGTAATCCTTCCAGGACGAGAGATCGGATCGCATGGGCTGATGACCCTCCTGACGCAGAACCTGCTCGATCAGATCCGGTTCTGCCACATGAACCGTCAGGATGGGTCCGAATCTGGCCTTCCACACCGGCCCGTACTTACCCCTGCCCTCCAGCTGCAAACACAGGCACATATCATTCATGAGCTTATCGTTTCAGGTGTACACTAATGCACAGAGAAACGATTAACATGATTGGGTGTCAGGTTTAAAAAACAAACAAACAAAAACAAAAGAGTTCTTACTTGGGATCCACGGAAATGTTTAGAGAAAAACAGTGTAAAAAAAAGTTACAATTATTAATTAATTAAATATATATATAAAATATCAATCAATTAAAATTGGATTAAAATCAATAATACAAATTAGATTAATATAAACAACGCAAATGTGTTTTAAAAATTATGAAAAATTAGATTAAAATAAATTAGGGCTGTCAAAAGATTAATCGCGATTAATCACATCCAAAATAAAAGTTTGTGTTTACATAATATATGTGTGTGTACTGTGTATAATTATTTTGTATATATCAATACACACACATGCTTGTATATATTTAAGAAAAATGTGTAATTTATATATAAAAAAATTATATTTATATATAATATAAATTATATATAAATATATACAGTATATGTATGCAAATATTTCTTAAATACATACATGCATGTGTGTGTATTGATATATACAAAATAATTATACACAGTACACACACATATATTATGTAAACACAAACTTTTATTTTGGATGCGATTAATCTTTTAAGTACACAATAATAATTTCATCTAAACAAATCCATTTAAAAGTGCGTTAGTGGAGAGTGGAGAAAACTCAATGCAAGTTCACAGGTACTAAAAATTTCTCAAATAATATTTTTAATTGGAATGACATACACTTTAAATTTGTATAAATTAGGTCTTCATACGTGAAAACATATAGCTGCATTTTAAATTTAAGGATGAATGATAATGCACTACATGTAGTCGCTGCAGAGCTGCTGCCATTGTAACAGAATGTGTCATAATTTAGGGACTGCAGATGAACATAAGGGTCCCTCTTAAAATAAAATAAACATAATAACCATAGGAATCGAATAAGATCCAACTAGATCAAGTGAGTTTATAAGCAGCAGATATCAGTCCGCGCACCTGCATCTGGTGGAGGCGAGTGAGTCCGCGTCTGAAGAACAGATCCCACAGGAATCCCGCGGAAGAAGGTCCGGGCATGTGCTCGAGCGTCTTCACCTGCTGAGACGAGGGCGCGCGCATGACGTCAGCCCACCTGAGCAGAGGGAGCGCGCTCCTGCCGGTCATCTTCAGGGTCTGAGGAAGCATCTTCTCCAGTGCACGCGCGGATCACCTTCCACGCGCTCACCGGTGCTCTGTTTATATCGCACGAGCGCTCGCCTTCCGCGCACACCTTTCTGGGGCTCAGCCAATGGCGTGCAGGGAGCGCGAAAGCCCCGCCCACTTATCTGGGAAGTGGACGTGGTCTGACTAATGTTTCATAATGTGATACACGGAAATTTCTCTCACAGCTCTTAAAAGATTAGCACCTAAAGAGTTGACTCTTCTGAAATAAATCAATACATTGACTTGTCATGATGTAACCGGAGGACGGGTTATCAAGAAACCTGCACAGACATGACTGTGTGTCTATTCTCAGATCATTTATCTGTCTGGAGCACCTGATCCATAAGCAAACAGCATTAAAAATAAGAAATAAAAACAGCTTTAAAAATAAAACGAGATTATGATTTATTGCTTCACGCAGGTTCATTTCTCTCATATTAATACATGAAGGTTATGATGAGATCCTGACCTGATTCCAGTGGATGTGGCAGATGTCCATGTGTGCGCAATGAGCTAATATCAACAGTACTGAGAACCAGTGCAATTCTCATCTGAACCGCAATCCTTTTTCATAGAAAGGCTGGACAGAGAAGCATGTCTGGTGGAATCAAAATCTAAAATATATCTTATAAAGAGTTTTGCTGACCACTTTAACAGTCTCGATTACTCGTCTAGATAATCAGGCACAGACACAGTAAATGTCAGTCAAGTCAGCTGTATTGGTTTTACAAATGCACATATCCTAATTTTATCTAGTTACACAGCATGTAATACAACAAGACAAGCCATGTGTTCATTGAACAAACTAAGCCATTGGATAATGATTTTAGGCAGTGGTCAGTGAAGCTGATATAAGATGCAAGTGGCCGTCTGATGTTGATTTATAGTGGTTGTGTGTGAAGCTGGACACGGAGCAGGAGCTGATACGACTTCTGGAAATAGGGAGAATCAGTGCAATAATGTTAGCAGAATGATACTCATTTTAAAGTGCAGAAATCCTGAGGACTGGTTTTGATTGCGGCAGAACTGACTGATGCAGCGTAACTACAAGTTTAGACAAATGTTTGGCTGAAGATCTGAGTCTGAGTCTCTAGCCCACCAGGAAGGCGAATCCAACGCGGTTCTCTGGATTTCATCAGTTGGCTGGACTTTTGTGACATTAATGGAAGGATTCTAGCATGAACATTTAGGGCTTTATAATGCAGATTTGAATTGTAATTGAATACAAAAGGAGGAATGAAAACACTGACAGATCCAAACATAACATTCTCTCTCCCCTTCCTTCCAGAGCCAGAGATGTGCGTCCAGGATCCATTCATCATGGTAATACATATAAAATGAATTATGGCTTCAGGAACATGCGATGGAAACAGCGGACCTGCTGAAGGCCTGGATAGTGTGAAATACTGTAATACAAGAGCAAAGATGCAATGAAGATCGTACTGATGTCACTTTTCACATCAATATCAGCGTTGTGTTTTACTCCAGTACCACATAACACCATGAAAGACTTGAGCTTGAGCACAGGTCAATAGGCTTCTATGTATAGGAGTCAGGTGACCGGTGAAGTTATGTGGAGAGAAGGTCACAGGACGACCCAAGAAAAGACCAGAGTGAAAACAGTAAATGTCCAGTTTGATGGCAGCAATACTGTAATCATTTCCCCCTTCAAAATCATTTATCTATTAATTTGGATAAATTATAAGTTTGTAAACTTTCAAAATGTCTCTCCATTCTGTTGGTCAGACTGTGTGCAAGATGCTCCTCTGTTCCCGTGATGAATTCGGTGTGACCACGAGGAGAACTGACTCCATACAGCCATGAAGAATCAGCTGTAGATTTAAATAATGTAAAGACTTGCACCATTAGAGCGCAGAAGCCATTTCACTCGACGTACTGTATCTAATGCAATGCATTTCAGACATTAAAAGTGACTTAAGTCTCCAAAAAGCATTTATCAAGAACACAGATTGTCAACCAGAATATCGTACAATCTCTGATCCTGTGTGTGTGTGTGTGTCTAATCCTGTGTGTGTCTGATCCTGTGTGTGTGTGTCTGATCATGTGTGTCTCTGATCCTGTGTGTCTGATCATGTGTGTGTCTGATCCTGTGTGTGTCTGATCATGTGTGTGTCTGATCCTGTGTGTCTCTGATCCTGTGTGTGTCTGATCCTGTGTGTGTCTCTGATCCTGTGTGTGTCTCTGATCCTGTGTGTGTCTGATCCTGTGTGTGTCTGATCCTGTGTGTGTCTCTGATCCTGTGTGTGTCTGATCATGTGTGTGTCTCTGATCCTGTGTCTGATCCTGTGTGTGTCTCTGATCCTGTGTGTGTCTGATCCTGTGTGTGTCTGATCCTGTGTCTGATCCTGTGTGTGTCTGATCATGTGTGTGTCTCTGATCCTGTGTGTGTCTGATCCTGTGTGTGTCTGATCCTGTGTCTGATCCTGTGTGTGTCTCTGATCCTGTGTGTGTCTGATCCTGTGTGTGTCTCTGATCCTGTGTGTGTCTGATCCTGTGTGTGTCTGATCCTGTGTCTGATCCTGTGTGTGTCTGATCATGTGTGTGTCTCTGATCATGTGTGTCTCTGATCCTGTGTCTGATCCTGTGTGTGTCTGATCATGTGTGTGTCTCTGATCCTGTGTGTGTCTGATCCTGTGTGTCTCTGATCCTGTGTGTCTCTGATCCTGTGTGTCTCTGATCCTGTGTGTGTCTGATCCTGTGTGTGTCTGATCCTGTGTGTGTCTGATCCTGTGTGTGTCTCTGATCCTGTGTCTCTGATCCTGTGTGTGTCTGATCCTGTGTGTGTCTCTGATCCTGTGTGTGTCTCTGATCCTGTGTGTGTCTGATCCTGTGTGTGTCTGATCCTGTGTGTGTCTCTGATCCTGTGTGTGTCTGATCATGTGTGTGTCTCTGATCCTGTGTGTCTCTGATCCTGTGTGTGTCTGATCATGTGTGTGTCTGATCCTGTGTGTCTCTGATCCTGTGTGTGTCTGATCCTGTGTGTGTCTGATCCTGTGTGTGTCTGATCATGTGTGTGTCTCTGATCCTGTGTGTGTCTGATCCTGTGTGTCTCTGATCCTGTGTGTCTCTGATCCTGTGTGTCTCTGATCCTGTGTGTGTCTGATCCTGTGTGTGTCTGATCCTGTGTGTGTCTGATCCTGTGTGTGTCTCTGATCCTGTGTCTCTGATCCTGTGTGTGTCTGATCCTGTGTGTGTCTCTGATCCTGTGTGTGTCTCTGATCCTGTGTGTGTCTGATCCTGTGTGTGTCTGATCCTGTGTGTGTCTCTGATCCTGTGTGTGTCTGATCATGTGTGTGTCTCTGATCCTGTGTGTCTCTGATCCTGTGTGTCTCTGATCCTGTGTGTGTCTGATCATGTGTGTGTCTCTGATCCTGTGTCTGATCCTGTGTGTGTCTGATCATGTGTGTGTCTCTGATCCTGTGTGTGTCTGATCCTGTGTGTGTCTGATCCTGTGTCTGATCCTGTGTGTGTCTGATCATGTGTGTGTCTCTGATCATGTGTGTGTCTCTGATCCTGTGTCTGATCCTGTGTGTGTCTGATCATGTGTGTGTCTCTGATCCTGTGTGTGTCTGATCCTGTGTGTGTCTGCATTCAAACACAGACTGGCCTTTTCCCTTTTGCTCATGAAGATGAACTTGAGAAACTTTAATCAGTTGTTACTGGCATTAAGGAGCCACGCAGCGATTGGGGATTTAAATTCACTTGAATAGTCTATGAAAACACTAGAGAAACCTCACATGAAGCTCTCAGAATCAGAACCATCAGCCAAAGGATGAGCTCATGGACACATGAAACAGAGACACGCTTAATATGATAAACATTTAATATACAGAAAATGTCAAGACCTGTTTATTCAGATTTAGAAAAAATATTTTACATGCTGGTTTGGGAATCAGTTGCTGTAAATGATCTTCTCTTCCGTCACTTCAGGCCGCAGAGTCTCACGTCGCGGGATCTTCCACTCGGCGGAAAACTGCTAAAAAGTTTTTGCCTCCATTTCTCTGAACCTTCTTTCCCTCTTCCGTGCACGTGCCCAGGTGACCAATGATGATGTCATCAGCCTGCGACACAGTCAGTCCAAACATCAAGTCATTCAACCCAATGAGCACAGACTATTTATTCTGAGGGCTCAAACCTACGGAGCCCCCCTAGTCCCACTTTGGCAAAAAAAAAATATTATAACTATCTTGTGGCCTCAAGATAGTAACTCGTGGCCTCAAGATAGTAACTCGTGGCCTCAAGATAGTAACTCGTGGCCTCAAGATAGTAACTCGTGGCCTCAAGATACTAACTCGTGGCCTCAAGATACTAACTCGTGGCCTCAAGATACTAACTCGTGGCCTTAGATACTAACTCGTGGCCTCAAGATAGTAACTCGTGGCCTCAAGATACTAACTCGTGGCCTCAAGATAGTAACTCGTGGCCTCAAGATACTAACTCGTGGCCTCAAGATAGTAACTCGTGGCCTCAAGATACTAACTCGTGGCCTCAAGATACTAACTCGTGGCCTCAAGATACTAACTCGTGGCCTCAAGATACTAACTCGTGGCCTCAAGATAGTAACTCGTGGCCTCAAGATACTAACTCGTGGCCTCAAGATAGTAACTCGTGGCCTCAAGATAGTAACTCGTGGCCTCAAGATACTAACTCGTGGCCTCAAGATAGTAACTCGTGGCCTCAAGATACTAACTCGTGGCCTCAAGATACTAACTCGTGGCCTCAAGATACTAACTCGTGGCCACGAGAAAGTGAGTTTTTTCAAGGCGAACGTTTCCATGTTAATGTTTCCATGGCGACGCGTCACGCGATACACTGCAGCCACAATAATACTGTATGACAGATGTGTCGCTTTTATTTCGCTTTTCCTTTTTTATTCAAAATATTCACAAACTTGCTTACCATGTCATCAACTAGCCTATCTGATATTCCGATTCTCACATACGTGTAAGTGAGTGTGTTTAGTCGTTTAAAAACCTTTATAAATAATCTTGATCTATAATAACATGATGGGCGCTGCAATGTTGTCCGTCGGATTTACAGCACGTGAATTCATCAGTTTCTCCCGAAATAAATGCAAGAAAGTGGCCGGTGAACTGAGAAGAATAGAGTAAACTTTAGTTCCTTGTCTTGCACTATGTTTGTCTAATATGAATAACACATGTCGGCAAATTATATTTGAATAGATTGTTATTGCTGCTTCACAGACATCAGTGTGTTTTACAAACTCCAAATGTATTGTTTTACTCGTGCTTATGTGTATTTAAATATCTGAAACCAAAAATAAACATTATGAAGTTGAAAAACTGCTTAGTTGTGATGACAGCGCTGAACGCGTCTGTCTCTGGCTCAGCGCCAGCCAATGCGCGAAAGCACAGTTTGAATCTGGCAGCACTGAACATGTGGCGCCGTACTCTCAGGGGCTAGTTGATGACATGGTAAGCAAGTTTGTGAATATTTTGAATAAAAAAGGAAAAGCGAAATAAAAGCGACACATCTGTCATACAGTATTATTGTGGCTGCGGTGTATGGCGTGACGCGTCGCCATGGAAACATTAAAAGGAACGTTCGCCTTGAAAAAACTTACTTTCTCGTGGCCACGAGTTAGTATCTTGAGGCCACGAGTTAGTATCTTGAGGCCACGAGTTAGTATCTTGAGGCCACGAGATACTATCTTGAGGCCACGAGTTACTATCTTGAGGCCACGAGTTACTATCTTGAGGCCACGAGTTACTATCTTGAGGCCACGAGTTACTATCTTGAGGCCACAAGATAGTTATAATAATTTTTTTTTTGCCAAAGTGGGACTAGGGGGGCTCCGTACAAACCATCATTTATGTATTTGAAACTTTTCACACTGCGCTAAATCCCGGGTTAAGGTCGTGCTAAACCCCGGGTTAAGGTCGTGCTAAACCCCGGGTTAAGGTCGTGCTAAACCCCGGGTTAAGGTCGTGCTAAACCCCGGGTTAAGGTCGTGCTAAACCCCGGGTTAAGGTCGTGCTAAACCCAGAGTTAAGGTCGTGCTAAACCCCGAGTTAAGGTCGTGCTAAACCCCGAGTTAAGGTCGTGCTAAACCCCGAGTTAAGGTCGTGCTAAACCCTGAGTTAAGGTCGTGCTAAACCCAGAGTTAAGGTCGTGCTAAACCCCGGGTTAAGGTTACTATGTTCAGTATTTCAGGCCTAGAAACAGACAGATGTAAAACATACCAGTTGTTCGTCCGACACTCTGGTGAAGAGAGGATGATCCCTGAAGTGTGTGACGATCCAGTCGTGCACCTCTTCCACATCAGTGTTAGTGTACACTAAACCCTACAACACACAATACACACCAGTGTTAGTGTACACTAAACCCCACAACACACAATACACATCAGTGTTAGTGTACACTAAACCCCACAACACACAATACACATCAGTGTTAGTGTACACTAAACCCTACACAACACACAAACATTTATTCATCATAACCACAGATTCATTTGGTGAGGGTTAATATCAGAAGTGCATGAATGAAGAGTTGTGTGGCTGACATCACTGTAGTCGAACACCTGAGAGAGTGTGTGCCGAACACCTGAGAGAGTGTGTGTCGAACACCTGAGAGAGTGTGTGCCGAACACCTGAGAGAGTGTGTGCCGAACACCTGAGAGAGTGTGTGCCGAACACCTGAGAGAGTGTGTGCCGAACACCTGAGAGAGTGTGTCGAACACCTGAGAGAGTGTGTGTCGAACACCTGAGAGAGTGTGTCGAACACCTGAGAGTGTGTGTGTCGAACACCTGAGAGTGTGTGCCGAACACCTGAGAGAGTGTGTGTCGAACACCTGAGAGAGTGTGTGTCGAACACCTGAGAGTGTGTGTGTCGAACACCTGAGAGTGTGTGTCGAACACCTGAGAGAGTGTGTGTCGAACACCTGAGAGAGTGTGTGTCGAACACCTGAGAGAGTGTGTGTCGAACACCTGAGAGTGTGTGTGTCGAACACCTGAGAGTGTGTGTCGAACACCTGAGAGAGTGTGTGCCGAACACCTGAGAGAGTGTGTGTCGAACACCTGAGAGAGTGTGTGCCGAACACCTGAGAGTGTGTGTGTCGAACACCTGAGAGTGTGTGTCGAACACCTGAGAGTGTGTGTGTCGAACACCTGAGAGTGTGTGTGTCGAACACCTGAGAGTAGGGCTGGGCGATAATTCGATCTCGATACGGGATCGCGATAAAATTTTGAACGATTTCGATAATATGCTTGGGACATATTATTCGATATCACATGAAAAAGTAAGCGCAACAACAACAGTATCAGAGTCTGCCGGCTGCCGTATGCCGGTAGGACACGCCCACTTCTCAGCGAGCAGCGTGGCTACAGTAAACAGAAGGAGACAGACAGAGAGAGAGGGAGAGGGAAAAAAAGTTGGAAAAATGAGAAAAAAATTTGCGAAACTGAAGTTGAGGACAGCGAAAATAATGCCGAATGTGAAGGCGACATCACTACATCACTCGAGACCGAAGACATTGTTGAAAAAAAAGGTAACACGACGTCAATTGTGTGGACGTGGTTTGGATATGGCAAAAGCGACCAGGAGCAGGCGAAGCCGGTCTGCAAAATATGCCGGCGGTTGGTACCAGCCAGGACGGGGAATACAACAAATCTTTTCCATCACCTGAGACGGCACCACCCCAGTAATTACTCTGAGAGTGTGACTCTGCGGGCTCAAGCTGGCACGACACCACACACACAGCCAAGCAAGACCACTACGACGCCTGTTAGCATCGCTAGCAGGAGCGGCTCTGTTAAACAACAATCCATCCAGTCGTGCTTTGCAGCCATTGCCCCGTATGAAAAAACAATCAAAGCGGAGCAAAAATATAACGAGCGCTATTACTTATTGCCTCGCTAAAGATTTGATGCCCCTGAGCACAGTGGAAAAAGACGGCTTCAGGAAACTGATCAAAGTGTTAGACCCCAGGTACGAGCTCCCTGGTAGAAAATACTTTTCTCAGACGGCGCTGCCACAGCTTTATGATGAATGCCGTCGTAAGCTGGAAATTCATCTGAAGGATGTAAAATACTTTGCCACTACCACCGATCTTTGGTCTAGCCGCACATCTGAGCCTTATATGAGTCTCACAATTCATTTCATTGACGAGGAGTGGGCTCTACACAGCAAATGTTTACAGACAGTATACTTTCCAGAGGACCATACTGGGGAAATCATCAGCCAGGGGCTGGAGGATGCACTCAAATCCTGGGGCCTTAGGGAAGACCGACAGGTGTGCATCACAACAGACAATGGGGCAAACATTGTCAAGGCTGTTTCCCTCAAAGGCTGGTCTCGGCTGCAGTGCTTTGGTCATCGGCTGCACCTTGCCATTGGTAAGTTCATGATGATATATATCTATATCTATATCTATATATATATATATTAAAAAAAAGTTCATGATGATATCAAAGGAAAGACTTATGCCAACATTAATTTTTCAGCTCTAATAATAGCTCAGTGTAATGATTCGTATTCTTATACACTGTTGCCCATAAAGTTGGAATAAAATGTATATTTTTTACCTCTTCTCATGAAATGATTGTGACAATGTGATTTATTCTTGATAAAGTATATATTCTCAAAACTGGTAACTGGGAATCAGTAGCCTATGTAATTATTGCACCTGGTGGTGTAAAGGTAATTACTGATGTGTATAAATTGGAATAAAAATAGGAATGTGTCTGAAAACAAAATTATTTCAACTTTAATGGTAACAGTGTACATTCTACATGCCTCAATAAACCAATGTACAGGGCAGGCTATCACTTGATAACAATTGATACTGATAGGTGATAATTTGATTATTATAACATTTTGCATCTAAGATATATTTGAATTAAGAGTTTATATTGAATCACTGTACTCAACTTAAATTGAGGAAAAATATGTTTATGTGTGCAGTCTAATTGATTTTCATATCAAGGATGTCATGACAATATTATGATTTATTTTAATAAGACAGAAACTAATTTTAAATAATACTTACCTTTTTTTTTATCTACAGAGCAAAGTGTGAGAGACAAGAGAATAGAGAGAGCCATGGGTGTGTGCAAAAAAGTGGTTGGTGCTTTCATTCTCATGGAAGAAGAAAAAAAGAACTAGCAGCTACACAAAAGGAGCTCGACCTACCTAAGCACCGGTTGATAACAGAATCACCTACCAGGTGGGGTTCTCGCCATGCAATGATAGCACGAGTACTGGAGCAGGAGAAGGCCATTTCAAAGGTTTTATCTGCTGATAGAAAAACAAGGCACCTGGCTCCCTCATGGCAAGACATTGAGGTCTTGGAGTCCATACACAAGGCCCTTAATCCACTTGTTGAGTTTACTGATGCCCTTTCTGGTGAAGCACATGTCAGTGTCTCTTGTGTGAAACCTGTCCTTCAGCTCTTCAATACGGAGGTCATGAAGCCAGGAGAGGATGACACAGAGCTAACCAAGGCCATCAAAACTACTATCACCACATATTTGAATGAAAAATATGATGCTGCTGCCACTGATGACCTCCTTAACATGGCATCCCTTGTTGATCCTCGGTTCAAGACCCGCTACATCCAAGGTGACAAGGTAGAGGCTGTGAAATCCAAAGCTGTGGCACAGATCCTGTGTGACTGTCAGAGCACACCGCAGTCTACTCTCACACCCAGATTGGGCGGAGGCGAGGCAGATGCTACAGCTTCAGCTCCATCAGCCAAAATGCAGAGGAAGACACTGGGCAGCTTTTTCAAGAAGTCCTACTCTGTTTCTACCTCTAGTCTAACAGATGAGCAGGATGTTGAGGCTGAACTGAACAGTTACCTGCTAGCTCCAGAAGCAGACAGTGAGACCAACCCCCTGGCATGGTGGAAAACCCACTTCACATCATACCCCAAAGTGAGCTTCCTGGCAAAGCGGTATCTATGTATTCCTGCCACCAGCTCACCCTCGGAGTGCTTTTAGTACAAGTGGCAATATTGTGTCCTGCCATAGGGCAGCTTTGAAGCCAGATGTGGTGGACAGACTTGTCTTTCTTGCAAAAAACCTATAATGGGGTAAATGATGTTCACTAGTGCACAAGATGTAGAATAACTGTGACTGGTTTACTATGTTTACATATTTGTGCAATTTTGGCTCAGATTTCATTCTACTTATAAAACAATTCTAGAGATCTATAGGCGGCTGCATATATGAAAAAAAAACACCAAACCCTAAAAAAATTCTAACAAAAGGTTTTGCAGCTGTTTTTTGTAGTATTAGGTGTCCTTAATAACATACTAAAAGTTTACCAAAGTTTGACCACTAGAAAGGTGTAATTTTCAAGATGGCGTCCAAGATGGGCAGGAAGCCCTTAAAATGTTCAAACTCCTTCATTATTTGACAAAGATGCACCGTTTGTCCATGTTAACAAACAATTAAAAAAAAACTTGTAATACATTTTTTGTTTGTCTTGATGCAAGTAATCAACTCAGTAATTTTCATGGTGATATCTAAAGGTTAATTTTTTTACCCTATTCACGTAAGAAAAATAATGAATAGTCGCATGAATAGGCTATGTTTGGGTCTTTTTCGAAACTTTCTTTCCCTTACTCAGGACATATTGAGGATACAAAATCAGTTGAGTTTGCTTCTGTTGCAATTTGTTCAAGGTTGCCCCCCATTTTGGCTTAAAATGACTGGACTATATAGATGTTTTTGAGTATAAAGGTGGCATTATACTAAACCTCAGGTTAGATACGCCTTTGGGGAAAAGGCGTATCAGTATCGGGTCCTTCCATTTGGTCCAGCTTTGGCTCCGCTGACATTCTCAAAGTGCATGGATGCAGCTTTGGCCCCCTTGAGGCTCCAGGGCATCCGTGTACTAAATTATCTAGACGACTAGCTCATTCTGGCTCATTCCAGAGAGATGGTGTTTCGTCACAGGGACGTTATTCTCCACCACCTCCGGTCTCTTGGTCTCAGGTTGAATGCTCAGAAGAATGTCTTAACTCCTTCTCCATTCCTGTGCTGGATGAAACTCAGGGGAATCCGCCCTTCTTGGTCTGCCTTCCGCCTGCTGAGAGTGTCGCGCAGTTGCCTTCACGCTCTTTGGAGGTGGAAAGACTCCCCCTTTTTACTTCAGGTTGTCACGACGGACGCCTCTTTGACTTGTTGGGGTGCGAGGGCAGACCAGCGTACGATGTTTAGACGGGCGAGCTTCTCTCGTGGCACATAAATTGCCTCAAGTTGCAAGCTGTCACTCTGGCCCTGGATCAATTTCTCCCGGCCCTGATGGACTCATGTCATTGTCAGGATGGACAACATGGCAGTGGTGTCCCATGTAAATCCCTCGTGGTCGCGCACCCTCGACAGGCATGCGCACCGCCTCCTCCTTTGGGCTCAAGACAGGTTTCTTTCGCTGAGAGCAGTTCACGTTCCAGGGGACCTAAACATCGCAGCGGACTTTCTGTCGAGACAGAAGCTCAAGTCGGGGGAATGGATGTTGCACTGCTAAACAGTGGCTCTGATTTGGAGAATGTTTGGTGAGGCGTACCTCTTTGCGTCGCAGAGCTCGACACAGTGCCCCCTATGGTTTTCCCTGTCTCAGCTCATCCGACACCTCTGTGGATAGATGCCCTCACTCATCCGTGGCTGGAGTTGAGACTGTATGTATTCCCTCCGGTCAAGTGAATCCCTGCAGTCCTTTGCAGAATGAGGGAGTGTGGGATCCGCCCCCTATTCTGGCCATCTCAGATGTGGTTCTCGGAACTGAGCTCCCTGGTGGAGAAGTCCCCTTGGCAGATTCCTATCAGGAGAGATCTGCTGTCTTAGCTCCAGGGCAGGAATTGGCATCCTTGACCCGAGATACGGAGGCTGTGGGCGATAAGAGGCAATCGCTAGTAGGGTTGCAAAATTTCCAGAAATTTTGGAAACTTTTCAGGATTATTTGGAAATTTTCAGTTTTTGATATTCACTTTTAGAAAGTTTCTGGAAATTTACCAGAAATATTCAGCCCCTTTGCAACCCTAATCGCTAGCGACAGTGGCGTCTGGTCTTCCCACTGATGTTTAGGAGACCATTGATAACGCTTGTGCGCCTTCTACTAGACTGCTGTATTTCTCTAAGTGCAAGGTTTTTGAGTCTTGGTGTTCAGCTCATGCAGTGGATCCTGTCAGCTGCCCGGTCGGTTCAGTGCTGGAATTCCTGCAGGATAAATTTGTGGCTGGAGTGGCTGCAACTACCTTTAGAGTTTATGTCAGCTATCGCTGCCTATCGGGAGTCAGACGAGGTCCCCTTAGGTAAACACTGTCTGGTCTCCTCGTTTAAGCGTGGAGTTAGACACTTGAGGCCTGCACATCCTATTAGTGTCCGCACCTGGGATTTATCAGTTGTTCTGGAGGGGCTATTAGAGCCTTCCTTTGAACCCTTGGAGTCAGCTCCGGACCGGATTCTTACTCTTTCTGTGAGTGAGCCTTGTATGGAGTTTGCCCCAGGTCTTGTGAAGGTGTTTCTATGGCCTAGACCTGGTTATGTCACCAAAGTTTTGTCCACGTCATTCCGCTCTCAAGTTGCGCCACTGAGGAGGCGCCCACGCCATCAGCCAATGAATTGGTGTGATTCTATATGGGTTCAGACAATCAGCACATGCCTTCACGTGGCAGCACTGTTTTGACTAATTTGACAGTACCACACAGTTCTAAGGAATTTATTCTTTATTGGAATGAAAAGAATGGTTATAAACCACAGAAACCACCAACACTAGGCAATATATGAAGATATGAGAAAGGAGAAATATGCAATTACTTAAGGCGAGACACAGCAGGCATAAGCATCGTTTTTTTTTTCACTGGTCAATTTTGAGATTTTGGGATATTTGTCTTCAATAACATGTCTTCTTTCAGACTTGTGGCGAAAAAGAGTCTGAAATACACATTTAGGTCTTTATTTTACTACACTTTGTCTGTTTGCGTATGTAGATTTCTCATAAATTCAACAAAAGTTGGCATTCTAAATCATCCCGCTGCTCCGCGATTGCTGGAGCACCCTGCACCGTCATCACATACACCGTAATTTTTTTCCCCATCTAATATGTGAACACAATGAACAAATTATTTTGAACCTGGCTTTATCCAATACTCAGATTTCGTTTTTTGTTTATATATATATATATATATATATATATATATATATATATGCAAATAAGCGCATATTTAATTTGATCATGCCTAATTTGCATATTTAAACATTAAATTACAGAAAACTTGCAATACATTTTTTTCTCATCTTAATGTAGACAATCAACTGGGAAAGTTTCAAGGTGATATCTGCTAGTTAAAAAATTTACCCTATTCACCTGTAGTGTCTCGCCTTAAGGGAAATTCCTGACGGCCGCCATTTTGAAAATGGGGCCTTTCTTGGAGTCAAACTTTGGTAAACTTTTAGTATGTTTTTAAGTACATCTGATACTACTGTAAACCACTGAGAAACCTTTTGTTAGAATTTTTTGGGGGTCAAGCCATATTTGCAGCTGACTACTACCTTAATCTTTCAGGTAGTATTTGTGCCAGGGCCATGTTTACTCTTTTTGTACTTGAGATGTTCACTGTCCAGCCAAAGCAATTTGATGTGATAGTTGTCACAGCTGTTAGTTTATATACAATGTTTGAGTAAGTAAAAGTTTGTATTATTGTATAAAAGGAGATGACTCATGTTTGCAATTACAAATGATGTGCACAACCTTTTATTGTTGCATTTTTCAATACCTCCAAAAAATCTCTGGGAGGTAAACCAGTATAATAGTATTATAGTGGTTTAGTTTTTGCATTTATTTTGTGTTTGTTTAGCACTTGAATGTGTTAGAGGGTGTGACCCACATGTTTACTTAGTTTGGTTTTGTGCTGCCTCTACAAATATTTGAGATTATTATTATTTAATAACTGTGTTTTAAGTTGTTTAAATAAGTTGTTGTTTACAAAATCAAAAAATGTAAAATATATTGAAAAGTAGTTTGCACTTGTTTGAAAGCATATAAAACTCTGTATGAGCGAAAGAATTTTCTTTTGCCAGTTGTGGGCCCAGCTGCTCTTGACCAATGGAAAGATTCATACAATGTGGGAGTGTAATGTGAATCCTTTGTCTGGATGAAGACCTTAACAAAAATATTTTGTGCTCATTACTGGAAGGCATATTGTTTAATTTTTTATGTTATTAAACTTTATTCTAAAGTTTCAGTGAATCTCGTTTCTTCAAGCTTCAGGATGTCCCTTACACTGGCAGCATCTGCAAAAACTACATATTGTGATAAGAATCGAGATCGATCAATATGGAAAAACATATCGTGATTAAAAAAAATCCATATCGCCCAGCCCTACCTGAGAGTGTGTATGTCGAACTCCTGAGAGTGTGTGTGTTGAACACCTGAGAGTGTGTATGTCGAACTCCTGAGAGTGTGTGTGTTGAACACCTGAGAGTGTGTGTGTCGAACTCCTGAGAGTGTGTGTGTCGAACACCTGAGAGTGTGTGTGTCGAACTCCTGAGAGTGTGTGTGTCGAACACCTGAGAGTGTGTGTGTCGAACTCCTGAGAGTGTGTGTGTCGAACTCCTGAGAGTGTGTGTGTCGAACACCTGAGAGTGTGTATGTCGAACTCCTGAGAGTGTGTGTGTTGAACACCTGAGAGTGTGTGTGTCGAACTCCTGAGAGTGTGTGTGTTGAACACCTGAGAGTGTGTATGTCGAACGCCTGAGAGTGTGTCGAACACCTGAGAGTGTGTGTGTCGAACTCCTGAGAGTGTGTGTGTCGAACTCCTGAGAGAGTGTGTGTCGAACTCCTGAGAGTGTGTGTGTCGAACTCCTGAGAGTGTGTCGAACACCTGAGAGTGTGTGTGTCGAACTCCTGAGAGTGTGTGTGTCGAACTCCTGAGAGTGTGTCGAACACCTGAGAGTGTGTGTGTCGAACACCTGAGAGTGTGTGTGTCGAACTCCTGTGAGTGTGTGTGTCGAACTCCTGAGAGTGTGTGTGTCGAACTCCTGAGAGTGTGTGTGTCGAACTCCTGAGAGTGTGTGTGTCGAACTCCTGAGAGTGTGTGTGTCGAACTCCTGAGAGTGTGTCGAACACCTGAGAGTGTGTGTGTCGAACTCCTGAGAGTGTGTGTGTCGAACGCCTGAGAGTGTGTCGAACACCTGAGAGTGTGTGTGTCGAACTCCTGAGAGTGTGTGTGTCGAACTCCTGAGAGTGTGTGTGTCGAACTCCTGAGAGTGTGTGTGTCGAACTCCTGAGAGTGTGTGTGTCGAACACCTGAGAGAGTGTGTGTCGAACACCTGAGAGAGTGTGTGTCGAACTCCTGAGAGTGTGTGTGTCGAACTCCTGAGAGTGTGTGTGTGTCGAACTCCTGAGAGTGTGTGTGTCGAACTCCTGAGTGTGTGTGTGTCGAACGCCTGAGAGTGTGTGTGTCGAACTCCTGAGAGTGTGTGTGTCGAACTCCTGAGAGTGTGTGTGTCGAACTCCTGAGAGTGTGTCGAACACCTGAGAGTGTGTGTGTCGAACTCCTGAGAGTGTGTGTGTGTCGAACACCTGAGAGTGTGTGTGTCGAACTCCTGAGAGTGTGTGTGTCGAACTCCTGAGTGTGTGTGTGTCGAACTCCTGAGAGTGTGTGTGTCGAACTCCTGAGTGTGTGTGTGTCGAACACCTGAGAGTGTGTGTGTCGAACTCCTGAGAGTGTGTGTGTCGAACTCCTGAGAGTGTGTGTGTCGAACTCCTGAGAGTGTGTCGAACACCTGAGAGTGTGTGTGTCGAACTCCTGAGAGTGTGTGTGTGTCGAACACCTGAGAGTGTGTGTGTCGAACTCCTGAGAGTGTGTGTGTGTCGAACACCTGAGAGTGTGTGTGTCGAACTCCTGAGAGTGTGTGTGTGTGTCGAACACCTGAGAGTGTGTGTGTCGAACACCTGAGAGTGTGTGTGTCGAACTCCTGAGAGTGTGTCGAACACCTGAGAGTGTGTGTGTCGAACTCCTGAGAGTGTGTGTGTCGAACTCCTGAGAGTGTGTGTGTCGAACTCCTGAGAGTGTGTGTGTCGAACTCCTGAGAGTGTGTGTGTCGAACACCTGAGAGAGTGTGTGTCGAACACCTGAGAGAGTGTGTGTCGAACTCCTGAGAGTGTGTGTGTCGAACTCCTGAGAGTGTGTGTGTGTCGAACTCCTGAGAGTGTGTGTGTCGAACTCCTGAGTGTGTGTGTGTCGAACGCCTGAGAGTGTGTGTGTCGAACTCCTGAGAGTGTGTGTGTCGAACTCCTGAGAGTGTGTGTGTCGAACTCCTGAGAGTGTGTCGAACACCTGAGAGTGTGTGTGTCGAACTCCTGAGAGTGTGTGTGTGTCGAACACCTGAGAGTGTGTGTGTCGAACTCCTGAGAGTGTGTGTGTCGAACTCCTGAGTGTGTGTGTGTCGAACTCCTGAGAGTGTGTGTGTCGAACTCCTGAGTGTGTGTGTGTCGAACACCTGAGAGTGTGTGTGTCGAACTCCTGAGAGTGTGTGTGTCGAACTCCTGAGAGTGTGTGTGTCGAACTCCTGAGAGTGTGTCGAACACCTGAGAGTGTGTGTGTCGAACTCCTGAGAGTGTGTGTGTGTCGAACACCTGAGAGTGTGTGTGTCGAACTCCTGAGAGTGTGTGTGTGTCGAACACCTGAGAGTGTGTGTGTCGAACTCCTGAGAGTGTGTGTGTGTGTCGAACACCTGAGAGTGTGTGTGTCGAACACCTGAGAGTGTGTGTGTCGAACTCCTGAGAGTGTGTCGAACACCTGAGAGTGTGTGTGTCGAACTCCTGAGAGTGTGTGTGTCGAACTCCTGAGAGTGTGTCGAACTCCTGAGAGTGTGTGTGTCGAACTCCTGAGAGTGTGTGTGTCGAACTCCTGAGAGTGTGTGTCGAACTCCTGAGAGTGTGTCGAACACCTGAGAGTGTGTGTGTCGAACACCTGAGAGTGTGTGTGTCGAACTCCTGAGAGTGTGTGTGTCGAACTCCTGAGAGTGTGTCGAACTCCTGAGAGTGTGTGTGTCGAACACCTGAGAGAGTGTGTGTCGAACACCTGAGAGAGTGTGTGTCGAACTCCTGAGAGTGTGTGTGTCGAACTCCTGAGAGTGTGTCGAACACCTGAGAGTGTGTGTGTCGAACTCCTGAGAGTGTGTGTGTCGAACTCCTGAGAGTGTGTCGAACTCCTGAGAGTGTGTGTGTCGAACTCCTGAGAGTGTGTGTGTCGAACTCCTGAGAGTGTGTCGAACACCTGAGAGTGTGTGTGTCGAACACCTGAGAGTGTGTGTGTCGAACTCCTGAGAGTGTGTGTGTCGAACTCCTGAGAGTGTGTCGAACACCTGAGAGTGTGTGTGTCGAACACCTGAGAGAGTGTGTGTCGAACACCTGAGAGAGTGTGTGTCGAACTCCTGAGAGTGTGTGTGTCGAACTCCTGAGAGTGTGTGTGTGTCGAACTCCTGAGAGTGTGTGTGTCGAACTCCTGAGAGTGTGTGTGTCGAACTCCTGAGTGTGTGTGTGTCGAACTCCTGAGTGTGTGTGTGTCGAACTCCTGAGAGTGTGTGTGTCGAACTCCTGAGTGTGTGTGTGTCGAACACCTGAGAGTGTGTGTCGAACTCCTGAGAGTGTGTGTGTCGAACTCCTGAGAGTGTGTGTGTCGAACTCCTGAGAGTGTGTCGAACACCTGAGAGTGTGTGTGTCGAACTCCTGAGAGTGTGTGTGTGTCGAACACCTGAGAGTGTGTGTGTCGAACTCCTGAGAGTGTGTGTGTGTCGAACACCTGAGAGTGTGTGTGTCGAACTCCTGAGAGTGTGTGTGTGTGTGTCGAACACCTGAGAGTGTGTGTGTCGAACTCCTGAGAGTGTGTGTGTCGAACTCCTGAGAGTGTGTGTGTCGAACTCCTGAGAGTGTGTGTGTCGAACTCCTGAGAGTGTGTGTGTGTGTCGAACACCTGAGAGTGTGTGTGTCGAACTCCTGAGTGTGTGTGTGTCGAACACCTGAGAGTGTGTGTGTCGAACTCCTGAGAGTGTGTGTGTCGAACTCCTGAGAGTGTGTGTGTCGAACACCTGAGAGTGTGTGTGTCGAACTCCTGAGAGTGTGTGTGTCGAACACCTGAGAGTGTGTATGTCGAACTCCTGAGAGTGTGTGTGTTGAACACCTGAGAGTGTGTGTGTCGAACTCCTGAGAGTGTGTGTGTTGAACACCTGAGAGTGTGTATGTCGAACGCCTGAGAGTGTGTCGAACACCTGAGAGTGTGTGTGTCGAACTCCTGAGAGTGTGTGTGTCGAACTCCTGAGAGAGTGTGTGTCGAACTCCTGAGAGTGTGTGTGTCGAACTCCTGAGAGTGTGTGTGTCGAACTCCTGAGAGTGTGTCGAACACCTGAGAGTGTGTGTGTCGAACTCCTGAGAGTGTGTGTGTCGAACTCCTGAGAGTGTGTGTGTCGAACTCCTGAGAGTGTGTGTGTCGAACGCCTGAGAGTGTGTCGAACACCTGAGAGTGTGTGTGTCGAACTCCTGAGAGTGTGTGTGTCGAACTCCTGAGAGTGTGTGTGTCGAACTCCTGAGTGTGTGTGTGTCGAACACCTGAGAGTGTGTGTGTCGAACTCCTGAGAGTGTGTGTGTCGAACACCTGAGAGTGTGTGTGTCGAACTCCTGAGAGTGTGTGTGTCGAACTCCTGAGAGTGTGTGTGTCGAACTCCTGAGAGTGTGTCGAACACCTGAGAGTGTGTGTGTCGAACTCCTGAGAGTGTGTGTGTGTCGAACACCTGAGAGTGTGTGTGTCGAACTCCTGAGAGTGTGTGTGTGGAACTCCTGAGAGTGTGTGTGTGTCGAACACCTGAGAGTGTGTGTCGAACTCCTGAGAGTGTGTGTGTGTGTCGAACACCTGAGAGTGTGTGTGTCGAACACCTGAGAGTGTGTGTGTCGAACTCCTGAGAGTGTGTGTGTCGAACTCCTGAGAGTGTGTGTGTCGAACACCTGAGAGTGTGTGTGTCGAACTCCTGAGAGTGTGTGTGTCGAACACCTGAGAGTGTGTATGTCGAACTCCTGAGAGTGTGTGTGTTGAACACCTGAGAGTGTGTGTGTCGAACTCCTGAGAGTGTGTGTGTTGAACACCTGAGAGTGTGTATGTCGAACGCCTGAGAGTGTGTCGAACACCTGAGAGTGTGTGTGTCGAACTCCTGAGAGTGTGTGTGTCGAACTCCTGAGAGAGTGTGTGTCGAACTCCTGAGAGTGTGTGTGTCGAACTCCTGAGAGTGTGTGTGTCGAACTCCTGAGAGTGTGTCGAACACCTGAGAGTGTGTGTGTCGAACTCCTGAGAGTGTGTGTGTCGAACACCTGAGAGTGTGTGTGTCGAACACCTGAGAGTGTGTGTCGAACTCCTGAGAGTGTGTGTGTCGAACTCCTGAGAGTGTGTGTGTCGAACGCCTGAGAGTGTGTCGAACACCTGAGAGTGTGTGTGTCGAACTCCTGAGAGTGTGTGTCGAACTCCTGAGAGTGTGTGTGTCGAACTCCTGAGTGTGTGTGTGTCGAACACCTGAGAGTGTGTGTGTCGAACTCCTGAGAGTGTGTGTGTCGAACACCTGAGAGTGTGTGTGTCGAACTCCTGAGAGTGTGTGTGTCGAACACCTGAGAGTGTGTGTGTCGAACGCCTGAGAGTGTGTCGAACACCTGAGAGTGTGTGTGTCGAACTCCTGAGAGTGTGTGTGTCGAACTCCTGAGAGTGTGTGTGTCGAACACCTGAGAGTGTGTGTGTCGAACTCCTGAGAGTGTGTGTGTCGAACTCCTGAGAGTGTGTGTGTCGAACTCCTGAGTGTGTGTGTGTCGAACACCTGAGAGTGTGTGTGTCGAACTCCTGAGAGTGTGTGTGTCGAACACCTGAGAGTGTGTGTGTCGAACACCTGAGAGAGTGTGTGTCACATCTGCAGCCCAGCACAGTTTACATGGAAATCAATGCAGTGGTCTTGCCTTACACACTTTGAACTGTACCAGATTCCCCTGACAGAGCGAGTCGAAACAGCAGGACAGCAAACATTGGTCTTATCGCGTGTCATTGGCGTTTACTCTTTAGACAGTGCAGATAGAAAAATTGGAAGATAAGATTCTCAGAAGTATCAAAGGGACTTCAGTAGCCGTTCACTCTCACTAACATGTGCCTGGAATGAAGAAGACGTGGAAAGCGTTTACATTAATCTCTAATGTTATTCACTGCTTTAGTTGAGCTGTATCATCAGATCCCTCATTTAACCTCCGGCCTCACATCTTCACTGTAGACAAATCTACATATACACTCCTTAAGGCAGGTTCTCTCTTTCTACAGCCTTTCCAGACGTTTCCTCGCCGCCAGCAGGGAACAACACACACACACACACACACACACACACACACACACACACACACACACACACACACACACACACACAGTGGTTCCACATGAGTGCTGAATGTGCAGTCAGTCTGTATTAATAACCCACATTCACAAATACAAGCCTGCCATTGTTCATCCATCTCCCTCAGTGCTGTCACACACACACACACACACACACACACACACACACACACACAGATAATATGCCAAGACTGACAGAAGGTTATTTCAGAGCCATGTTTTCTCTAATTCCATATCAATAACATTAAGGTAAAGCTAATAAATAAAGAGAGTCGCTCTCTAAGTAGATTTCCACATCAAAAGAAGTAAATCTGTACGGCGTCTCCTAAAGCTGGAAGAGTTCGGGCCCTTCAGGTCATCATGAAGGATTTGAACTGGTGATATATGTGCTAGCAATGAAACCCCTTGCACTGAACATCAGGCATTGGATGTTTTGAACGGCTCATAAAGAGTAAAGCGCTCTTACCCCGACCCGGAGTGTGTACGCGTACTCCGCCAGTAGCGTAGGGCTAATGATGCGCCACTTGTGTTTGGTTTTCTTGAAGTGTGGATCCGGAAAGAGAAAGAACATCTTACTGAGCTGCAAAAAACAGAAACAAATGAAAGCATAAGGTTACCTGTGATTTGTGGAACTGTACAGTATCTGTTAGGGAAGATAGTTGCTCTACTCATACTATTTTTACCAAATCTTTTTATGGCAGTAATAGTGAGAGTAATATATAATTCCGCAACTTTGAAAGTGAAGTTCCTTAAAACTACCAGCTTGTCATAATTTAAATGGTTAAAGTCAAGAAATCTTGTCTACAGAGCTGTGCTCGAGAAGAAACTGTGATGGAGCCTTTTGTCACGTTAAATGAGCTTGTTGCTGTAGAACAGGGTTCACCAATCTCGGTCCTGGAGGGTTTAGCTCCAACCAGCTCCAACACACCTGTCTGAAAGTTTCTAGTATGCCTAGTGAGACCTTGATTAGCTGGTTCAGGTGTGTTTAATTGGGGTTGGAGCTAAACTCTGCAGGACAGCGGCCCTCCAGGACCGAGATTGGTGAACCCTACTGTAGAAGAAGTCACAAATGAATAAGTTGAACTACTGCAACTCTTCAGCCGCTCACAGCGCCACCTTGTGCTCTGGAGGAGGAAATGCTCAAACTCTGAAACGTTATGATCTCCGACTGAGTCCTATAGCTAGCTGTCTTCTGCGTAGTGTTAATTTTGTCAGCTACTTTTTAATTTAGCCTCAGTCCTGTGTCAAATGTCATTTTTAGCTTTTATCATATTTAGTCAATCTATCCTGGTTTTTGTTTAGTCCAGTCTCAGGGGCTGTTTACACGACACCGGTTTCAACTAAAAACTGAAGACTTTTTATGCATTTTGGCAAAACAGCGTTTTGGTGACCTGAAAACGCAAACTTTTGAAAACTGGTTTCAAAATGCAAGTTGGATGGATATGGATAGGTCTATAATAATATTTATTTTTAATTAAGCAAAAGCACATAATTAAGAAATGATTATATTATCATATTGCCTATTATTGCGCGTGATGTTGCCTATAGACAGCATGCAAATGAAGTTTTCTATTATCAATAAATGATGGAAGAATATGTAACATAAAATAACAGGCCTACAAGAAAACATTTTCACCCATCCCAGCCTGTTAAATCCATTCACTGATTGTGTCTTTATTCTTATTACTATTATTATTACTATTATTATGCCTATTAAACCTAAATAGAATAAAATGTTAAAAGTGAATTTCCCGTAAAAATTTCCATGCGCCAGAATAATCAAAGCTTTTATTGGCATGACTGTTGGGCATCTATACACTATATTGCCAAAAGTATTGGGATATCCCTAACCCTAACCCAAACCATTGAATTCAGGTGTTCCAATAACTTCCATGGCCATTGGCCACAGTTGTATAAATCAAGCACTAGGCATGCAGACGCTTCTACAAACATCTGTGAAAGAATGGGTCGCTCTCATGAGCTCAGTGAATTAAAATGTCCTCACTACTAAATTTTCCACGGTCAGCTGTTAGTCGTATTATAACAAAGTGGAAGCAATTGGGAACAACAGCAACTCAGCCACGCAGTGGTAGGCTACGTAAAATCCCAGAGCAGGTCAGCGCATACTGAGGCTCACAGTGCGCAGAAGTCACCAACTTTCTGCAATCAATAGCTACAGACCTCCAAACTTCCGTGGCCTTCAGATTAACAGTGCATAGAGCTTCATGGAATGATGGTGTATGTAAAGCATGGGATGCAGTGGCGTGAAGCGTGGATGCAGTGGTGTAAAGCGTGGAGTGGTGTAAAGCGTGGGGTGCAGTGGTGTAAAGCGTGAGGTGCAGTGGAGTAAAGCGTGGGGTGCTATGGTGTAAAGAGTGGGGTGCAGTGGTGTAAAGCATGGAGTGGTGTAAAGTGTGGGATGCAGTGGTGTAAAGCGTGAGGTGCAGTGGTGTAAAGCGTGGGATGCAGTGGTGTCTGGGATGCAGTGGTGTAAAGCGTCAGATGCAGTGGTGTAAAGCGTGAGGTGCAGTGGTGTAAAGCGTGGAGTGGTGTAAAGCGTGAGGTGCAGTGGTGTAAAGCGTGAGGTGCAGTGGTGTGAAGCGTGGGGTGCAGTGGTGTAAAGCGTGGGGTGCTGTGGTGTAAAGCGTGAGATGCAGTGGTGTAAAGCGTGGGGTGCTGTGGTGTAAAGAGTGGGGTGCAGTGGTGTAAAGCGTGAGGTGCAGTGGTGTAAAGCGTGGGATGCAGTGGTGTAAAGCGTGAGGTGCAGTGGTGTAAAGCGTGAGGTGCAGTGGTGTGAAGCGTGAGGTGCAGTGGTGTAAAGCGTGGGATGCAGTGGTGTAAAGCGTGAGGTGCAGTGGTGTAAAGCGTGGGATGCAGTGGTGTAAAGCGTGAGGTGCAGTGGTGTAAAGCGTGAGGTGCAGTGGTGTGAAGCGTGAGGTGCAGTGGTGTGAAGCGTGGGGTGCAGTGGTGTAAAGCGTGGGGTGCTGTGGTGTAAAGCGTGAGATGCAGTGGTGTAAAGCGTGGGGTGCTGTGGTGTAAAGAGTGGGGTGCAGTGGTGTAAAGCGTGAGGTGCAGTGGTGTAAAGCGTGGGATGCAGTGGTGTAAAGCGTGAGGTGCAGTGGTGTAAAGCGTGAGGTGCAGTGGTGTGAAGCGTGAGGTGCAGTGGTGTAAAGCGTGGGATGCAGTGGTGTAAAGCGTGAGGTGCAGTGGTGTAAAGCGTGGGATGCAGTGGTGTAAAGCGTGAGGTGCAGTGGTGTAAAGCATGAGGTGCAGTGGTGTGAAGCGTGAGGTGCAGTGGTGTGAAGCGTGGGGTGCAGTGGTGTAAAGCGTGGGGTGCTGTGGTGTAAAGCGTGAGATGCAGTGGTGTAAAGCGTGGGGTGCTGTGGTGTAAAGAGTGGGGTGCAGTGGTGTAAAGCGTGAGGTGCAGTGGTGTAAAGCGTGGGATGCAGTGGTGTAAAGCGTGAGGTGCAGTGGTGTGAAGCGTGGGGTGCAGTGGTGTAAAGCGTGGGGTGCTGTGGTGTAAAGCGTGAGATGCAGTGGTGTAAAGCGTGGGATGCAGTGGTGTAAAGCGTGGGATGCAGTGGTGTAAAGCGTGGGATGCAGTGGTGTAAAGCGTGGGGTGCAGTGGTGTAAAGCGTGGGATGCAGTGGTGTAAAGCGTGGGGTGCTGTGGCGTAAAGCGTGGGGTGCTATGGTGTAAAGAGTGGGGTGCAGTGGTGTAAAGCGTGGAGTGGTGTAAAGTGTGGGATGCAGTGGTGTAAAGCGTGGGGTGCTGTGGTGTAAAGCGTGAGATGCTGTGGTGTAAAGCGTGGGGTGCTGTGGTGTAAAGCGTGGGGTGCTGTGGTGTAAAGCATGAGTGGCAGTGGTGTAAAGCGTGGGGTGCAGTGGTGTAAAGCGTGAGGTGCAGTGGTGTAAAGCGTGAGATGCAGTGGTGTAAAGCGTGGGATGCAGTGGTGTAAAGCGTGGGGTGCAGTGGAGCGTGGGGTGCAGTGGCGTAAAGCGTGGGATGCAGTGGTGTAAAGCGTGAGATGCAGTGGTGTAAAGCGTGGGGTGCAGTGGTGTAAAGCGTGAGATGCAGTGGTGTAAAGCGTGGGGTGCAGTGGAGCGTGGGGTGCAGTGGTGTAAAGCGTGAGATGCAGTGGTGTAAAGCGTGAGATGCAGTGGTGTAAAGCGTGGGGTGCAGTGGAGCGTGGGGTGCAGTGGTGTAAAGCGTGAGATGCAGTGGTGTAAAGCGTGAGATGGAGTGGTGTAAAGCGTGGGGTGCAGTGGTGTAAAGCGTGGGGTGCAGTGGTGTAAAGCGTGGGGTGCAGTGGTGTAAAGCGTCGGATGCGGTGGTGTAAAGCGTGGGATGCAGTGGTGTAAAGCGTCGGATGCGGTGGTGTAAAGCGTGGGATGCAGTGGTGTAAAGCGTGGGATGCCGTGGTGTAAAGCGTGGGATGCAGTGGCGTAAAGCGTGAGATGGAGTGGTGTAAAGCGTGGGGTGCAGTGGTGTAAAGCGTGGAGTGGTGTAAAGTGTGGGATGCAGTGGTGTAAAGCGTGGGGTGCTGTGGTGTAAAGCGTGAGATGCTGTGGTGTAAAGCGTGGGGTGCTGTGGTGTAAAGCGTGGGGTGCTGTGGTGTAAAGCGTGGGGTGCTGTGGTGTAAAGCATGAGTGGCAGTGGTGTAAAGCGTGGGGTGCAGTGGTGGGAGCTCCGTCGAATTAATTCAGAAACCTTGTTTTTCTTCTTTACACTCTTTTACAAACGAACTTTTTCATTTTTATAGCGTGTGAACATATCTGGAATACTATTCTCCTTAAAAAACAATCGGATTGCTCTGATATCGCTACATATATCCAACCTTTCGAACTTCCGCTACTAGCCTTAGCCCGCTAGCATTACACGCGTGGTCGCGCCTATCGATCGACTTATTTACACCCGTATCACTGAAAGCTATAATTCGCCATTATAGCACATCTGCTATAATGGCGAATATAACGGATGTGTGTCTAACGTTACCTTTGAGTGCAGGTGAGGACACCTTCGAGCTGCATTCTGTGCAGTTAGAGCTGGAATCCGTGGAGAAGCAGATCCGCGACCTACTAGAGAGACAGGCCGAGCTACGAGATCGATGTTTCGCGCTTGAAACATCACGCGCCGATGCTCAAAAGTCAGTGGTTAGTAACCTTTTGACTCCGACCTCGTCTACTCCATGTGTTTCTCTGCCCAGGATGCGATCATCCCTGGTTTCATTCACTCCGGCACCGACACAACAACATGGACCCTGGATGATTCCACTGCGGAAGACGCGGGCCAGGACCAGAGCTAGGACCTCTCCGCCCCTCCCGGCCTTCGAGATCTCCACCCAGAACCGCTTCTCCCCTCTACGCGAGACGGAATGCGACGCTGTGATCATCGGCAGTTCCATCGTCCGGCATGTCCGTGCTACCATAGGTAAAGGTAAGGTTCGCACTCACTGCTTTCCTGGTGCTCGTGTTCTCGATGTCGCTGCACAGGTTCCCGGGATTCTGAACGGTGACGAGCCCGTCGGAGCTGTCGTGCTGCACGCGGGAACGAACGACATCAGGCTACGGCAGTCGGAGGTTCTGAAGAAGGACTACAGGAGCCTGATCGAGACGGTACGCAGCACATCGCCTGAAACAACGATCATCGTGTCTGGACCGCTTCCCACCTACCGACTAGGACACGAAAGGTTCAGTAGATTATTTGCTCTAAATGAATGGTTAATGTCATGGTGTAATGAACAGAGACTGCTCTTTGTAAATAATTGGAATCTTTTCTGGGAGCGACCTAGGCTCTTCCGTGCTGATGGCCTTCACCCCAGCAGAATCGGAGCGGCTATTCTGTCGGACAACATCTCCAAGACGCTACACACCATATGACTAGTAAGTCAAAGTCCAAATCACACTCTTTGCTGTCCAAACTTAATTGATATAAGTACCAATGTAGAACATTATATTGAAACTGTGTCTATTCCTCGTTTAGTGAGATCAAATAATAAATCTACTGCAGGATCTAAGAAAAATCTAATTGTGATTAAACCAGAAAATCTCAATATTAGTGAACAAAAACAATTTATAAAGCTAGGTCTTTTAAACATCAGATCGCTTACACCTAAGGCGGTTATTGTAAATGAAATGGTCACAGATAATAGTTTTGATGTACTTTGCCTTACTGAAACCTGGCTTAAACCAAATGATTATTTCGGTCTTAATGAGTCTACTCCTCCTGGATACTGTTACAAGCATGAGCCCCGTCTGATTGGTCGTGGCGGTGGTGTTGCTATAATCTATAAAGATATTCTTACTGTTACTCAGAAAACAGGTCACAGGTTTAATTCGTTTGAAGTACTTGTGCTACATGTTACTCTCTTAGATGTAAGAAAGAAATCCATATTATCTCTAGCCTTGGCTACCGTATATAGACCGCCTGGGCCTTACGCTGATTTCCTAAAAGAGTTTGCAGACTTTCTCTCAGATCTTTTGGTCAATGTCGATAAAGCATTAATTGTTGGAGATTTTAACATACACGTAGATAATTCAAATGATGCTTTAGGGGCTGCGTTTACAGATTTATTAAACTCCTTTGGGGTCAAGCAAAACGTAACTGGTCCCACTCATCGTCTTAATCATACGCTAGATTTAATTATATCACATGGAGCCGATCCAACCGATATAGATATTATACCGCAAAGTGATGAAGTCACTGACCATTACATGGTCACTTGCATACTACGTACCGCTGAAATTTGTCATGTTGCGCCGCGTTATCGACCAGGCAGAACAATCCTTCCAACCACTATAGATAGATTCTCAAATAGCTTACCTGATCTGTCTCAGCTGCTCAGTGAACCCAAACAAACAGATGAACTAGAGGAAATGACTAGCACTATGAGCACCATTTTCTCTAGTACATTAGACATCGTTGCACCAATTAGATTAAAAAAGGTTAGAGAGAAAACTAAAGCACCATGGTACAACAGTGTTACGCATGTTCTAAAGAGAGAAACTCGTAATTTAGAGCGTAAATGGAAACAAACTAATCTAGAGGTCTTTAGAATCGCATGGAAAGACAGTATGTCACGTTATAAAAAGGCCCTAAAAGCAGCCAGGGCTGAGCATCTCCGCAAACTAATAGAAAACAACCAAAACAATCCAAGGTTTTTATTTAACACCGTCGCTAGACTAACAAATAAACAGACGTTACCGGAGCAAAATATTCTGTCACAGTGTAGTAGTAATGATTTTATGAATTTCTTCACTGAGAAAATAGAAAGCATCAGAAACACAATTGTAAATGTACAATCTTTAATGGTGTCTTATGATTCAGCCTCAATTATCACCCCGCAAGAACAATTACAGCGCTTTGCAACTATAGGACAGGAAGAGTTAAATAAACTTATCATTGCATCTAAACCAACAACGTGTTTATTAGATCCAATACCAACTAAACTACTGAAACAAGTGTTACCTGTAGTGGAAGAGCCTCTTCTCAATATTATTAACTCGTCTTTATCCTTAGGTCATGTTCCAAGAATATTCAAGTTGGCAGTTATAAAACCTCTTATTAAGAAACCACAATTAGATCATAATAACCTAGCAAATTACAGACCCATTTCAAATCTTCCATTTATGTCTAAAATACTAGAAAAAGTGGTGTCCGCTCAACTGTGCTCTTTCTTGCAAGAAAATGATATCTATGAAAAGTTTCAGTCAGGATTCAGGCCGCACCATAGCACTGAAACTGCGCTTGTTAAAATTACAAATGATTTACTTCTAGCTTCTGACCAAGGCTGTATCTCAATACTAGTTTTA
>NC_140227.1:165000-185000 GCF_951802725.1 Rutilus rutilus
TCATAGACCTCGCCTCATAGACCTCGCCTCATAGATCTGGGCTCATAGATCTCTCCTCATAGATCTCGCCTCATAGAATTAGCCTCATAGATCTCGCCTCATAGACCTCTCCTCATAGACCTCGCCTCATAGATCTCTCCTCATAGATCTCGCCTCATAGATCTCGCCTCATAGACCTCTCCTCATAGATCTCTCCTCATAGACCTCGCCTCATAGATCTGGGCTCATAGATCTCGCCTCATAGACCTCTCCTCATAGACCTCTCCTCATAGAAATCGCCTCATAGATCTCGCCTCATAGACCTCTCCTCATAGATCTCGCCTCATAGACCTCTCCTCATAGACCTCGCCTCATAGATCTCTCCTCATAGATCTCTCCTCATAGACCTCGCCTCATAGATCTGGGCTCATAGATCTCGCCTCATAGACCTCTCCTCATAGATCTCGCCTCATAGATCTCGCCTTATAGACCTCGCCTCATAGATCTGGGCTCATAGATCTCGCCTCATAGACCTCTCCTCATAGACCTCGGCTCATAGAACTCGCCTCATAGATCTCGGCTCATAGATCTCTCCTCATAGATATCTCCTCATAGATCTGGGCTCATAGATCTCGCCTCATAGACCTCTCCTCATAGATCTCGCCTCATAGATCTCTCCTCATAGACCTCGCCTCATAGATCTGGGCTCATAGATCTCGCCTCATAGACCTCTCCTCATAGACCTCGGCTCATAGAACTCGCCTCATAGATCTCGGCTCATAGATCTCTCCTCATAGATATCTCCTCATAGATCTCGCCTCATAGATCTCGCCTTATAGGCCTCGTCTCATAGACCTCGGCTCATAGAACTCGCCTCATAGATCTCGGCTCATAGATCTCTCCTCATAGATCTCGCCTCATAGATCTCGCCTCATAGACCTCTCCTCATAGAACTCGCCTCATAGACCTCTCCTCATAGATCTCGGCTCATAGATCTCTCCTCATAGATCTCTCCTCATAGACCTCTCCTCATAGAACTCGCCTCATAGACCTCTCCTCATAGATCTCGCCTCATAGACCTCTCCTCATAGATCTCGCCTCATAGATCTCGGCTCATAGAACTCGCCTCATAGATCTCGGCTCATAGATCTCTCCTCATAGATCTTGCCTCATAGGCCTCGGCTCATAGATCTCTCCTCATAGTGACGGAGGGCAGAATTAGTTCATGAATCTGAGCCGCCGTCAGCGTTTCTGCACGTTACCGTCTGGAATTCCCCCTTCATGAGCTTTTTTTTTACACCAGGACCACCTCACACTGCCATCGCACAGTCATTCCCTTCACATCAGCGGCTAATACTGCAATATGTCTGCACACTAGCTTTTATTAGACAAATAAATGAAGACAGAGAAACTGGGATAATTACTGGGATCAGCAGGCCTCAGGCTGTCTTCACCAGCTGGAAAACACACCACTTTAATTAAGGCTTTATTAAAAGAAAGCAAAAAGACTGCGCTGTAAATAGACTGTTCACTTTGGGGTTTCATGCCAAAAGCCCTCCAGAGCTGAAACATCATTTCAGTCTGATGCGGTTCATGCTCTTGTCATGTTCAGGTGTGCTGACGGTGTTATTCACATCCCCGAGACCAATGAATCCAATGTAAAATTCTTAAGTAGAAAGACTGAAATGTTTTCTTGCAAAGGCGCCGACTGTCGGCAACAGACACCGTCGGCTTTGTCAGATCCGTGTCTTGTGTTTTCGCCGACTGAACATGTTGAATGTGTGTTTCAAGTGACGTACTGCAGTTTGTGTCTGTCGCCGCAGGAACAACTGGCCTAAAGATATACTTAAATAATCTTCTATTTATTTAAAACTTAGCTATTTTATTTATAAAGATATTAACAGCATTTTCTACTAAATGACTACTTAAGGCTAGAAATAGATGACACAAAGCATTTTAAGGAACTGAACAGCTCATTTAACAAGTGTTAACAGAACATGCTTGAACGGAGTAGATGCTTACTGAGAAGCTGGAAGAAAGTTTGATTAATATGATCAAATAAGAGTGTGTCCATTTGACACAGATGCCAGACGAGAGTCAGAAGTATTGGGCTGTTCAACAAGAAGAGATGCTCACTTAAAGTCCCTGTAATACCACTCTACTACAGTACTGACGTCTGCACAGGTGTTTTAGTCCTTTACCATCTATTAATTTACTCAAACACACTCTGTCCATCACAAAAGCAGGAATTCCACATATAAGAACATCAGGGTGTTGGATGAGAGTGAGATTTACATCAGAATCAGAATCAGCTCAAACTGGAGACAGAAATGCCAAATAAGAGAGTACTATCCAAACTAAAGAAAAGGAAAAATCCTAGTTTAAATGCATGTGCAAAGGTCTGGAAAATGCAATCTTTGTTTTCACATGATTTGACAAAAGTTAATTAAGAAAGATTAGAAGCCATAAACGTTTCATAAAGAGTTGGTTTGGGGTCTGTCAAGTTTCAGTGCCTCTTTTGAGCCCTAACTTCAAATGCTGGTGTCCTGAAGGAGTTTCACTGGTTTTTAAGATGTTGGCAGACGATGGGAACAAACCTTCTCTCTTGCTGAACTATACAGCTTTAAGCTTCAAGTTTCAAGTTTGTATTTATTTATATAGCACATTTAAAAACAGCAAACAGGGCTGACCAAAGTGCTGAACAATACACAAGATACAGAACAAGGACATAACCACACATTCATGACAAAAGCTCACAATGAATTAAAAGCTAAAGAAAAAAAGTAGGTTTTAATAGAGGATTTAAAAACAGTTAGAGATTGAGCCGCTCTGATGTAAAATGGAAGGCTGTACCACAGCCTAGGGCCAGCAATCGCAAAGGCTCTGTCTCCTCTATTCTTTAACCATGATCTGGGGACAGACAAACGTTTCTTTACTTCCCTGATCTACAAGTCCAGACAGTCCTCTCTGCACTAGACATTATAAAACATTTTCTGCTTCAGTATTGGGTCCTTGAAGTATACGAGTCTATGCCTTAGAGTGTGTTTATGGATTATTCCTGTTCCAGAGTTAAAACAGACCACCGTACAGAAGACAAGCTGAGGCAGAGCGAGATCATGAGAACGTCTTCAGGGACTCGATCTGAGTCTGAGTCGATCCTGAGTCGTTCTGTAGGTACAGGGATTTAGTCAGATGATGTCCATTATAAATCAGGACTTCAGCTTGTATTTAGTGTCTCATTTTGTGATGCAGTCTGTTGTTTCTCTGTCTGTGATAAAAGCATTGGATAGATGAGCTTTTGCTTTTGAAAAGCCACAAGCAAAAGAACGCAAAAAGTTTAATATAAAGCTTCAACACATCGCCATTGATTCAAAGAGCTGATGAGGTAATAAAACACTTCAGAGAAATTGAGAACTTTTCTACTTTCCAGTGTGACAGCTTTAATCAGGAGGGCTCGATGTAAACTAACAGCTGCTGTGACCCAGCAACTATGATTACAGTTATTCTTCATCTGGATCCGCTAACAATTAATGCTACATCGTGTACAATAGGAGTCCCATTTCATTGGCTAGGCGCCAACCAATAAACGGCTCCTTTGAACACCCCCGCTCCCGCCCCCCTTTCTCTCTCGCCGCAACTGAGTTTCAAGTGCACAAGTTAGTTTTGCACCTAATATATCGCGAAAAGAGTAGCAAAAGTCAAGGCGCGAAATTTGAAATAGCAGTGACAGATTTGAGAAGTTGCAAGTGCCTAATTGAGGTTGCACTGCGAATGTGAATGTAAGATTAAATGCAAATATATATTACAAGTTTGTGTCTGTCATTGTATTTCTGTGAATGGCATTTTACACATTTGTGACTACTTGTCTGCAGCTTCAAATTCAGAATACAGGTTTGTGACTATTGTCTACGAGTGCAAATTTCAACATTCAACTTCAGATTTTTATTTTACAGGTTTTCACACTGGAGCTGTGAGAGTAAATGTTCACGTACAAGTATGAATATTTATTGTACAAGTTCTCAAATTTACATCTACGTGCTCTTGAGTTTTGCTACTCTTTTACCTTCATACAGTTGCTACTTTGCGCTTAAAGAAGATGAAAGAAAATAGTCCAACGCCGTGGTACAGCGAGCACACTCGGGCCTTAAGAGAGCAGCCAGAAACATGGAGCGCAACTGGAAGAAAACAAAACTAGACTTTTTTCTGCATTTCTAGGAGAGAGAGCTCGATTGCGTACAGAGAGGCCTTAAAAGCTGCTAGATCTGCTTATTTTTCAACCCTATTAAAAGAAAATAAACGAAACCCTAGGAATTTATTTGAAACAGTGGCTAAACTAACGAAAAATAAAGCTTCAAGCAGTAATGACTTTATGAACTTCTTCACTTATAAGATTGATAATATCAGGGAGAAAATTATAACTATGCAACCGTCTACTACAGTATCGCATCAGGGAGTGCACTGTAGTCTCCCTGAGGAAAAATTTGTTTAATTCATTGCTATAGGAGAGGAAGAATTTTCTAAACTCGTTAATTCATCTAAATCAACAACATGTATGTTAGACCCTATACCGACTAAGCTATTGAAAGAGATGCTTCCAGAGGTCATAGATCCTCTTCTTACTATCATTAATTCATCTTTGTCTCTAGGATACGTACCAAAAACTTTCAAGCTGGCTATGATTAAACCGCTTGTTAAAAAACCGCAACTTGATCCTACATAATTAGTCAATTACAGGCTGATCTCGAATCTACCTTTTCTGTCAAAGATATTAGAAAAGGCAGTATCCTCACAACTGTGTTCCTTTCTAGAAAGAAATGATATCTGTGAGGATTTCCAGTCAGGATTTAGACCATACCATAGTACTGAGACTGCTCTCGTTAGAGTCACAAATGATTTGCTCTTATCATCCGATCGTGGTTGTGTCTCTCTATTAGTGTTACTCGATCTTAGTGCTGCATTTGACACTATTGACCACAACATTCTTTTAAATAGACTCGAAAATTATGTTGGTATTAGTGGAATTGCATTAGCATGGTTTAAATCATACTTATCTGACCGTTATCAGTTTGTAGCAATAAATGAAGAGATGTCTTATTGATCACAAGTTCAGTATGGCGTACCACAAGGCTCAGTACTAGGACCGCTGCTGTTCACTCTGCACATGCTACCCTTAGGAGATATCATTAGGAAGCATGGCATTAGTTTTCACTGTTATGCTGATGATACTCAGCTCTATATTTCTTCACGGCCTGACGAAACTTACCAATTCACAAAATTAACAGAATGCATAGCTGATATAAAAAACTGGATGACTAGTAATTTCCTACTACTTAATTCTTATAACAGAGATTCTAATTATTGGACAAAAGACTCCAACACGTAATAACCTAGAATACTGTTTAACACTTGATGGCTGCTCTGTTAAGTCTTCGTCGTCGGTTAGGAACCTGGGTGTGCTCTTTGATACCAATCTTTCATTTGAAAGTCACGTGTCTAGTATCTGTAAAACCGCATTCTTCCATCTTTAAAATATATATAAATTATGTCATGTGCTTTCAGTGACAAATGCGGAACAGTTAGATCATGCGTTCATGACCTCAAGGCTAGATTATTGTAATGCTCTACTGGGTGGTTGCCCTGCACGCTTAATAAACAAACTACAGCTGGTCCAAAACGCAGCAGCTCGAGTTCTTACCAGAACCAGGAAGTATGACCATATTAGCCCGGTTCTGTCAACATGCAGTGGCTCCCTATTAAACATCGTATACATTTTAAAATATGCCTACTTTACTTAAAAAGTGCTAAATGGTTTAGCTCCGCAGTGCTTGAGCGAGCTCTTAACGCATTATAGTCCTTCACGTCTATTGTGATCTCAAAATTCCGGCCGGTTGATAATACCTAGAATATCTAAATCGACTGCTGGCGGTAGATCCTTCTCCTATTTAGCACCAAAACTCTGGAACAGTCTTCCTACCATTGTCCGGGAAGCAGACACACTCCGTCAGTTCAAAGCTAGACTAAAAACACATCTCTTTGACCTAGCATACACATAACACATTATAGACTTCTATAATTCAATGTTAGGCTGCATAGATTAGGCCAGCCGGTACCGGGAACACTTCCCATAAATCCTGATGTACTCGTTACATCATAAGAAGAATGGCGTCTACGCTAATATTAGTCTCTCTGTTTATCCGAGGTTTACCGCAGTCCGCCGGATCCAGGCCGTATCCAGATCTGATGAAGGACCTGCACCTGGACACACACACACACACACACACACACACACACACACACACACACACACACACACACACACTGGACACACTCTCAACACACACACACACACACCCTGCAGCACTTCAACACACACACACACACACACACACACACCCCCCTCAACACGGCCGTCACTGAGTGATCAACAGGTGCACAGAGGAAAACATTACATCAACGCTGACGGTGAGCATTCTAGCGTTTATTGTAGAGTCGTCCTGTCAGAGCAAACAGTGACGGACATTAGTTTCTGAACGAGGGAAACACTTCCCTCTGATGGATGATCACACACAGATGTGCTCTGGGTATTTACACATTACTAACGTCACACACACACACTACCTGTCCCTTGGTGAAGAAGTTGGGCAAGTACTTCATGGCGTTGCTGCGCAGGCAGGAGATGTTCTGGTACCGGCCCGGTTCTGCCGATCGCAGCGAGCGGATGCGGTCCTGCACATAATCCGACACTTTCACCCGAATCTCCAATCCCAGGATCAGCCGGTCGGGGAACAGCTCCGACAACCGAACTACCAGAGGAACATTAACAGCAATTAACATCTCGTCTGAACCAGTCATCATCAGTCCAGTGCATCACACACACAGCTTGCACATGCTTTCAAAGATAACTCTTTTTTCATGTCAGGTTAAACATTTTAAGACATGTTTATCAGCATTTTTCACAACACAAATCAGCTTTACAGGAAACATGTTAATGTCTGTGAGCAGCAGTGAATGCACTGAAGTCACAGTGATGTTGAGAGAAGCGGCTCACGGCGAGCCTCACGGCTAACTTCACGGCGAGCCTCACAGCTAACTTCACGGCGAGCCTCACGGCTAACTTCACGGCGAGCCTCACGGCTAACTTCACGGCGAGCCTCACAGCTAACTTCACGGCGAGCCTCACGGCTAACTTCACGGCGAGCCTCACAGCTAACTTCACGGCGAGCCTCACGGCTAACTTCACGGCGAGCCTCACGGCTAACTTCACGGCGAGCCTCACAGCTAACTTCACGGCGAGCCTCACGGCTAACTTCACGGCGAGCCTCACAGCTAACTTCACGGCGAGCCTCACAGCTAACTTCACGGCGAGCCTCACGGCTAACTTCACGGCGAGCCTCACAGCTAACTTCACGGCGAACCTCACGGCTAACTTCGAGATGAACTATACAGGTTAGGATGTAGTCATGCCTTCAGAAAGCCAACTTAGTTCCAGGTTTTATATGTTGTTCAGTGTTGTGCAGCTATAAGGTGGTACTATAGAAGTTAATGCTTACATTTTCACAAATATCCACTTTTTGTTTATTATAAAAACTCTGGAAGAAGAGCGAACAGTTTGAGAGCGTGAAAACAGGGGAATCTTTACTTCTGAATAACCGATCATGATGAAGAGATGCAGTGACACTGAATCAGAGTCAAAAACACCAGTGAAACTAATGCTAACCCTGACCCTAATGCTAATCCTGATGCTAACTCTAACCCTGACGCTAACCCTGATGCTAACCCTAATGCTAACTGCTGAGGTCAAACTGCATCAGCCAATCAGAGTCAGTGATTACTGCAATCTTTCACACAACCAAAGACTGAAACTATCACGTGCTTTATAAACTACACTGAGAACTAACACCCGGTATAGTAGAGGAACAGCACACACACTCACTGCATCATTTTATGAATACTTCATACTGGCCTTAGCCTGGTTCTACCAGACTCTCGTGCATTTCATTTGTGCAGAGAGTCTGGCCTCTCTCCATTGACATGCGTTAACTTCCTTGTAGGCGGGTACTCTGTTGAAGTTTAAAACTATTGGATCTGCCCAGAGTCACTCTGGATCTGCCATAACCAATCGCTAACCTTTGGTCGTGACGTAACCCTACAACTCAAACTAGCGCACGACCTCAACGTCATCGTTCTCAGCCACTCCCTCTGTTCGCTGATTGGACCGCCAAAAAAATGATTGGAGAAAACCAAAGAATACACCACAATCCCAGACGTAGTACTGAAGGGAAATAAAATTGAGAGGAAGTACGCAGGAGGGCGGAGCCAGGCTATACTGGCCTTATTATGACTCTTATTATTAGATAGCCTTTTAAATATTAAATAAGACAAGAAAAACAATAAAATTACATTTGTTGAGAAAGACTATATGAATTATTAATACACTCTAAATTATTTGAGGATATATGCACTTATAAAATGAGAATAGCTGAAACTAATTTGTACATTATATTGAATGAATGAGGCATTTATATAGTGCTTTCAACAGTACTACTGTACTATACTATACTATACTGCAGGGGCGGAATGGGACCAAAAAATCTACCGGGAAATTTCGTAGACCACCATCCCTCGGTGGTCAAAAAAATAAAAAATAAAATTTTGCTCAAAAATATAGCGGTGAATGAGAGAATATTATTTTATTTTTATTTTTTTTATTTTTTTATTTGCTCAAATAGCAAAAGAAAAACTCCCCTATAGTTTTTTCACAACTTTCAAAAAAAAGAAAAAAATGCGAGAGATGAATAACGGCAGTCAGAACTCAGAAGAGAGAAATATATGTCAATTTGTCATCACTCCCACAGACGCTGTATTAGAAACCCTCACAGCAGCATTAACTAGTTTTTTGTAATTTTATAAAAAGGTAATATAGCCTAATATAAAGTATAGTGAGAGAATTTTTAACGCATGTGCTGAGGGGGAGCTATATAGGCTATAGCCTAGGCTAATATTAATAATTCAGCAAAACTTGGCCACTAAATATTTAATATTCAATTATTTTAATGATCACAATTAAAGTTTTAATTTTATTAAATTGAATAAGCGCAACATTCAGCATTCAATCAAATATTCTAAAAGATGTATTATTAATAATAAGGTTATTTCAACATAATATCTCGTTATTTCGACATAATATGGGTGTGTGCAACAAGCAAGATGTGTATTTGTAAATCTGGTGACGCGTGCATTGATTTTTATTAATAAATTTGTGTTTTCTGACATGTCTGCTGCAAAGATGAAGTTGACGATCGCCATATTCGTAGTGAACGCGCCTATAGAGAGAAATGCACATAAATCAGAGAGTAGCCTTTTTCTTTTCGGTTTGAATTATTTTGTTTAAAGACATTTCAAGCTTTGTGTATTTGATGTATTTCTCATGTCTGTGAAGCATACACTGAGTTTCGTTAAGTTAGGATGAGATGCGCTCCAGTTAACGTGCAATGCAATTGACCACGCGGGCGCCTCCATGATTATATTGCCTGTTATATTTGCTTCTTATTTATTAAATCCAGGCAATTGGTTGATGAAAAATGTATTAAAATTAAGATACAATTTATAAAAAACGAAATTCACTTTAAAGAAAGGCTTTATACAAAACAAAACTTAATGAAGTGGTCTAAAATCATGTCTGACCCACTCCATGTCTCTCGATATATTGCGCATCTTATCTTACTCGTGCGGTTCACTTTTCATAATCAACATAGATGGAAAAAAATAACATTATAATATTTTAACAAATATGAAACTAAATGCGCTTATTTAATGGCTACAACAGTATAGTATAGGCCTACAGACTCTCTATTTGTACAAATTGCTGCACATTCATTTAATTCTGAATTTTGCACACACAAGTTGAAAGGCATTCGTTCAAATCAAGTTCACGGAAAATTGTGCGTGCATTCATTAATCATTATGATACTAAAATCATAAAGTAGGCTGCTATGTACAAAAAAATCAGATGAGCCCAGAATATGAACGCAACGTTTAACGTTAAGCATTTTCCTCCCATAGAAAACCATTATAAGAACGCTTAATGTGGCTTAATGCAGATTACAATGTCCCCTTATTATGTCAAAATAACGAGATATGTCGAAATAACGACTTCTTATGTCGAAATCGAAATAACGAGATATTATGTTGAAATAACGACTTAATATCTCGAAATAACAAGATAAGTTTTCTTTTTTTTTCTCTTCAAAATGCGGTTCAGGGCTTCCATAGAATACAGCCTGAATATAATTGCTTCCAGAAATTATTTTTGGGGGTGCTATCGGGGTGCTTTGGTCTTTCTTGGGGGTGCTGAAGCACCTGCTAGCGCTGCCCATGCTCAGCGCCACCTTTCAGTTTTCTTTTTTGCCTTTCCATCATTTAACTCACTCACACGGACGTTAGACTTCCAAAACGTGACGAGGAAAAAGAGGTGTTTGGCGGCTTTTTACATCAAAGGCCGGCCCGACAGGCTATGCCATTTGGGGAGGGGCCGCTCACTGATCCCCCTATGTTTTTGAAAATCCTAGACATGGTTGGACCTGCCGAACGGGTTGAGCACTTTTATATACTGTGTTGACCAGCGGGAAGCGGCCGCACATCAGGCCGCCAGATTCTGTTGCTAATATAACTTGCAATGTATAACTATTATCAGACAGGCCCTCGCGGCCTCAAAACACTACCGGCCCACCGGGAAAAGTCCCAACTCTCCCGATTGCCACTCCCTGCTAGGGTTGGGCGGTATTACGGTAATATCGGATACCGCGGGATCTTAAAATAGCACCGGTATCAGTTTCAATACCGTCATTACCGGCACTTATATAGCCTATAATATATATAATTTATTTATTGCCTAAAAAATGCTTATGTGTGGTTGCAGTTTGGCAATATTTCTGGTTCCAACCGAATGAGAAGGGAGAGGCGGTAAATACAAGAGATGTAAACACCTCTAACCTAATGTCGCATCTCCGAAACAACCCCCCACTCACTGCTGCCAGGATACATTTTGTTCTCGAGTTCATTAAATAAGCGCATTAAGTTTTGTATTTGTTAAAATATTATGTTATTTTTTCCATCTTTGTTGATTATGAAAAGTGAACGGCACAAATAAGATGGGATGCATCGGGAGTCAGACGATTTGACCACTTCAATAAATTTCGTTTTGTAAAAGGCCCCTTTAAAACGAATTTCGTTTTGTATATATTGTTTCTTAATTTTAATAAATTTTTCATCAACCAATTGCCTGGATAATCATGACATGATGGGCATGCCGCGGTCACTTGCATTGAAATCTCATAAATTAACCGCAACTCAGTGTAGGCTATGCCTCACAGACATGACAAATATATATAAGTAAAGCTTGAAATTTATTTAAACGAAACAATTAAAAACGAAAAGAAAAAGGCCACTCCCTGATTGTGTAATGATGTGCATTTCTCTCTATAGGCGCGTTCACTACAGATATGGCGATCGTCAACTTCCATCTTTGCAGAAAAGTTTTATTAATAAAAATCAATGGACACGCGTCACCGGATTACAAAGGCACTTCTTGCTTGTTGCACGCACACAGATATTATGTTGAATAATGGTGGGCTCGGGCTCATAATAACAGTTAATGTCGTCGGCCGGACTCAGACACAACGTGCAGGGGTTAGGCTTGAATTTTTTTTTTTTTTTTTGCCCGATCTGGCATTCAGTTTCTGAACGGAGTAGGCACAAGCCAACAGTTTGGTGACGCCATCTGAGCCCATTATGTCATAATTTTTAATTAGTCACGGTAATACCGTATACCCCGGTAAAATAGGGAGGAGGTTTGACGGTATCAAAATTCGAATACCGCCCAAGCCTACTCCCTGCTATACTGTACTGTACACACACCCAAAGCACTTTACAATCATATCACCACACACACCACAGGGTGAACAGCGCCCCCTGCTGGCCTCACTCACCACACACACCACAGGGTGAACAACACCCCCTGCTGGCCTCACACACCACAGGGTGAACAACACCCCCTGCTGGCCTCACACACCACAGGGTGAACAGCGCCCCCTGCTGGCCTCACTCACCACACACACCACAGGGTGAACAACGCCCCCTGCTGGCCTCACACACCACAGGGTGAACAACGCCCCCTGCTGGCCTCACACACCACAGGGTGAACGCCCCCTGCTGGCCTCACAAACCACAGGGTAAACAACGCCCCCTGCTGGCCTCACACACCACAGGGTGAACAGCGCCCCCTGCTGGCCTCACACACCACAGGGTGAACAGCGCCCCCTGCTGGCCTCACACACCACAGGGTAAACAACGCCCCCTGCTGGCCTCACACACCACAGGGTGAACAACGCCCCCTGCTGGCCTCACACACCACAGGGTGAACAGCACCCCCTGCTGGCCTCACTTACCACCATACCTGCAAACTTGTCGCTTTTCGGCGACAATCGCCGTTTTCTTGGTCAATTGGGTCATTTACGTGAATCGCGTAGAACCGGAGAGTTTTTTTTCGAGAGGGGGGGGGGGGGGTATATTGTTTCTCACAGTAACTGCCATGCAGGCTAGAATTGCGAAACATTATTGGATAATTCTTATAATTGACATTTCTCTGGGCCAATCGGAATCTTAGCACTTTTTCTCTTGGCCAATTGGAATCTTAGGACTTGCGTCAGAATCTTGAAGCACACAGCGTCAACTGAGCTGAGCTCGCCATTTGATGAGACGGCTGGCTACCGTGCGAGTCTAATGGAAACTCGCGCATGAATTTTCCTGCATTTTAGCGCCCACCAAAATGATTTTTTGTCCCGCCAAAGTCTTATTTGATCGGTGAGTAATGTAGATGAACGGCTGCGTTTGTGACAGGGTGTATGTTTAACTGGAAAAACGAGAGAGAGAGAGAGAGAGAGCCGGTCGCGCGCGCGCACTCTATGTGTAAACGACTTCACCGTCTCCAAACTAGGCGCTGTGTTGCTCTCTCTCCCTCGCACGCACATATTAATCAAAAATAAATCGACACGGTGGTAAAAGGTCGAAAGACCTTTTTTTTCTGAATTACTGCTGGGTGTGAATTTTGCTAAATAAGTTTCCTTATCTTCTCTGAAAAGCGTTCTGGACATTCAGCTGACTTAAACAACACTTTAATTAAACGAAATAAAACTATACAGTGATGAAATGTTTTTATGTTGACACAAATCTTGGATGTCAGTGTCCTAACTGCTGGCATAATCACACAACGCGCACGACACGTCCAATTCGCGAACTAATGACTCCTTTGAACCGATTCATTTTAATGAATGGTTAAAACAACTAATCTTTCCAACAGTGAACTCAGGTGACGTCTGAATCGGTGTAACTAATCAGTAACACTTTACAATAAGGTTATATTTATTACATAAATTATATAAAAAAGTACAGTTTGCTAACTCAAGCTTAAACTTCAAAATAAAGAAAACCACTTGTTTAAAAAAAAAAAAAAAGCATATGACTACATTTTTCCACACAGTGCTATCAAGAATCGATAAGAGAATCGATAAAGAATTGGATCGATAATCAGAATCGTCAGTGGCATTATTATTGATAAAATCTTATCAATTCCCATCCCTATGTGAAGACCGTAAAATTATAATCAAACATTAAAGAACATACATGTTTTTTTTAAGAGTTTTTTTTAAGAGTTAAAAGATTAAAACATTTTGCTAACATGAGGTCTTATTGTGTCACTGTCAGTCTTTTTACATCAGTGCAAAACTAGGGTATGCAGATTAATTATTATTATTATTATACATTGTTCATCAGCATGCATTGATTAATCCCATGGCATGTAGCAAAAAAAAAACATGCCATCCCACCCCCCACCCCCCACCCCCGGCGACACTGTCACCTTTTTTAGTCTGAGGAGTTTGCAGGTCTGTACCACACACACCACAGGGTGAACAACGCCCCCTGCTGGCCTCACACACCACAGGGTAAACAACGCCCCCTGCTGGCCTCACACACCACAGGGTGAACAATGCCCCCTGCTGGCCTCACACACCACAGGGTGAACAACGCCCCCTGCTGGCCTCACACACCACAGGGTGAACAACGCCCCCTGCTGGCCTCACACACCACAGGGTGAACAGCACCCCCTGCTGGCCTCACTCACCACACACACCACAGGGTGAACAACGCCCCCTGCTGGCCTCACACACCACAGGGTAAACAACGCCCCCTGCTGGCCTCACACACCACAGGGTAAACAACGCCCCCTGCTGGCCTCACACACCACAGGGTGAACAACGCCCCCTGCTGGCCTCACACACCACAGGGTGAACAACGCCCCCTGCTGGCCTCACACACCACAGGGTGAACAACGCCCCCAGCTGGCCTCACACACCACAGGGTGAACAACGCCCCCTGCTGGCCTCACACACCACAGGGTAAACAATGCCCCCAGCTGGCCTCACACACCACAGGGTGAACAACGCCCCCAGCTGGCCTCACACACCACAGGGTGAACAACACCCCCTGCTGGCCTCACACACCACAGGGTGAACAACGCCCCCTGCTGGCCTCACTCACCACACACACCACAGGGTGAACAGCACCCCCTGCTGGCCTCACTCACCACACACACCACAGGGTGAACAACGCCCCCTGCTGGCCTCACTCACCACACACACCACAGGGTGAACAACGCCCCCTGCTGGCCTCACACACCACAGGGTGAACAACGCCCCCTGCTGGCCTCACTCGCCACACACACCACAGGGTGAACAACGCCCCCTGCTGGCTTCACACACCACAGGGTGAATAGCACCCCTGCTGGCCTCACACACCACAAGGTGAACAGCACCCCCTGCTGGCCTCACACACCACAGGGTGAACAACACCCCCTGCTGGCCTCACACACCACAGGGTAAACAATGCCCCCTGCTGGCCTCGCTCACCACACACACCACAGGGTGAACAGCGCCCCCTGCTGGCCTCACTCACCACACACACCACAGGGTGAACAGCGCCCCCTGCTGGCCTCGCTCACCACACACACCACAGGGTGAACAACGCTCCCCTGATGGCCTCACTCACCACACACACCACAGGGTAAACAACGCCCCCTGCTGGCCTCGCTCACCACACACACCACAGGGTGAACAGCGCCCCCTGCTGGCCTCACTCACCACACACACCACAGGGTGAACAACGCCCCCGGCTGGCCTCACTCACCACGCACACCACAGGGTGAACAACGCCCCCGGCTGGCCTCACTCACCACACACACCACAGGGTGAACAGCGCCCCCTGCTGGCCTCGCTCACCACACACACCACAGGGTGAACAACGCCCCCTGCTGGCCTCGCTCACCACACACACCACAGGGTGAACAGCGCCCCCTGCTGGCCTCGCTCACCACACACACCACAGGGTGAACAACGCCCCCGGCTGGCCTCACTCACCACACACACCACAGGGTGAACAGCGCCCCCTGCTGGCCGCGCTCACCACGCACACCACAGGGTGAACAACGCCCCCGGCTGGCCTCACTCACCACGCACACCACAGGGTGAACAGCGCCCCCTGCTGGCCTCACTCACCACACACACCACAGGGTGAACAGCGCCCCCTGCTGGCCGCGCTCACCACGCACACCACAGGGTGAACAACGCCCCCGGCTGGCCTCACTCACCACGCACACCACAGGGTGAACAACGCCCCCGGCTGGCCTCACTCACCACACACACCACAGGGTGAACAGCGCCCCCTGCTGGCCTCGCTCACCACACACACCACAGGGTGAACAACGCCCCCTGCTGGCCTCGCTCACCACACACACCACAGGGTGAACAGCGCCCCCTGCTGGCCTCGCTCACCACACACACCACAGGGTGAACAACGCCCCCGGCTGGCCTCACTCACCACACACACCACAGGGTGAACAGCGCCCCCTGCTGGCCGCGCTCACCACGCACACCACAGGGTGAACAACGCCCCCGGCTGGCCTCACTCACCACGCACACCACAGGGTGAACAGCGCCCCCTGCTGGCCTCACTCACCACACACACCACAGGGTGAACAGTGCCCCCTGCTGGCCTCACTCACCACACACACCACAGGGTGAACAACACCCCCGGCTGGCCTCACTCACCACACACACCACAGGGTGAACAACACCCCCGGCTGGCCTCACTCACCACACACACCACAGGGTGAACAGCGCCCCCTGCTGGCCTCACTCACCACACACACCACAGGGTGAACAGCGCCCCCTGCTGGCCTCACTCACCACACACACCACAGGGTGAACAACGCCCCCGGCTGGCCTCACTCACCACGCACACCACAGGGTGAACAACGCCCCCGGCTGGCCTCACTCACCACGCACACCACAGGGTGAACAGCGCCCCCTGCTGGCCTCACTCACCACACACACCACAGGGTGAACAACGCCCCCGGCTGGCCTCACTCACCACACACACCACAGGGTGAACAGCGCCCCCGGCTGGCCTCACTCACCACACAAACCACAGGGTGAACAACGCCCCCGGCTGGCCTCACTCACCACACACACCACAGGGTGAACAGCGCCCCCTGCTGGCCTCACTCACCACACACACCACAGGGTGAACAGCGCCCCCTGCTGGCCTCACTCACCACACACACCACAGGGTGAACAACGCCCCCTGCTGGCCTCACTCACCACACACACCACAGGGTGAACAGCGCCCCCTGCTGGCCTCGCTCACCACACACACCACAGGGTGAACAACGCCCCCGGCTGGCCTCACTCACCACACACACCACAGGGTGAACAGCGCCCCCTGCTGGCCTCACTCACCACACACACCACAGGGTGAACAACGCCCCCGGCTGGCCTCACTCACCACGCACACCACAGGGTGAACAACGCCCCCGGCTGGCCTCACTCACCACGCACACCACAGGGTGAACAGCGCCCCCTGCTGGCCTCACTCACCACACACACCACAGGGTGAACAGCGCCCCCGGCTGGCCTCACTCACCACACACACCACAGGGTGAACAGCGCCCCCGGCTGGCCTCACTCACCACACAAACCACAGGGTGAACAACGCCCCCGGCTGGCCTCACTCACCACACACACCACAGGATGAACAACGCCCCCGGCTGGCCTCACTCACCACACACCACAGGGTGAACAGCGCCCCCTGCTGGCCTCACTCACCACAGGGTGAACAGCGCCCCCTGCTGGCCTCACTCACTCCTACTCCAGCAGTGAGCTGGCTCTCCCAGTGTTCGGCTGCTGGCCATACGAACTTCTGATTTTACTGTCTTTGTGGGGGAGTTTGGTCCTGAACCACACACTCTCTAAAATAAAATGGGCCAATATATTTTATCAATATAAATGTATATATTTTCTTAGATTACCCAGAAGTCCTCCGTATCCACAGCCGATGTCCGCAAACTCCACCTGCGCGCTCCCGTTTCCCTCGCGGAAGAACTGCGGGTAAAGCGAAGCCCAGTCCATCTCCTGTGGGCACACTGGACTAACACACACACACACACACGGTAAAGCTGAGCTCAGGCCATCTCCTGCAGGCACACCGGACTGACACACACACACACACACACACACACATAGTAAAGCTGAGCCCAGGCCATCTCCTGCGGGCACACCGGATTAACACACACACACATAGTAAAGCTGAGCCCAGGCCATCTCTTGCGGGCACACCGGACTAACACACACACACACACACGGTAAAGCTGAGCCCAGGCCATCTCCTGCAGGCGCACCGGACTGACACACACACACACACACACACATAGTAAAGCTGAGCCCAGGCCATCTCCTGCGGGCACACCGGATTAACACACACACACACAGACACACACACAAACGGTAAAGCAGAGCCCAGTCCATCTCTTGCGGGCACACCGGATTAACACACACACACACACACACAAACGGTAAAGCAGAGCCCAGTCCATCTCCTGCGGGCACACCGGACTGACACACACACACACACACACACATAGTAAAGCTGAGCCCAGGCCATCTCCTGCGGGCACACCGGATTAACACACACACACACAGACACACACACAAACGGTAAAGCAGAGCCCAGGCCATCTCTTGCGGGCACACCGGATTAACACACACACACACACACACAAACGGTAAAGCAGAGCCCAGTCCATCTCCTGCGGGCACACCGGACTGACACACACACACACACACACACATAGTAAAGCTGAGCCCAGGCCATCTCCTGCGGGCACACCGGATTAACACACACACACACAGACACACACACAAACGGTAAAGCAGAGCCCAGTCCATCTCTTGCGGGCACACCGGATTAACACACACACACACACACAAACGGTAAAGCAGAGCCCAGTCCATCTCCTGCGGGCACACCGGACTGACACACACAGACACACACACACACACACGGTAAAGCTGAGCCCAGGGGCCTGTTTCAGAAAGGAGGTTCAACCAACTCTGAGTTAAAACTTGAACTCTGAGTTGACTTACCCTGAGATGGGAAACTCTGAGTTTTCGGTTACAGAACAGCTGAAATTAGTTAGTTCAATCAACTCTGAGTTGACCTACTCTGAGTTAAGCGCGTGCACCACAACTATAAAAAGCCATTATCAATGGAACACAGATATTATGAGTCACCATGGCAACAGCGCCAGACAAAAAGAGGTCTGCATATTTCTCACCAGTACGAACATTATTACTGTAATTTTACAGTATTAGAACATTAATATTGTAATTTAATTGAAGGGATTACTCTTAATTCTTCTGTAATTTAAAGTAAAATCTGATGTAATTGCATTAGACTATAGAACAATTCTGTATAGGCTATTTAACATACATTTTTAAAAGGTATATTTTTAATGTAACCTTCTCCCTCTACACACTTTGGTCAATTCAAGAATAATTCATGCAATTGTATATTGTTTATTTGAAAGCATTAAAAGTGCAGTTTCTTGTCTCTCCTTGTATTGTTCAAGTGGTTGAGGTTGACATGGGATTTAGTAATAAGTAGACCAATACTTTCTAAAGATAATCATTATTACATTAATCTAATTATACTGTTGAAGATGTAATTTGTAGTAGTAATACAAGTAACTTACCCAACTGTTATAATATCAGAGGTGAAACTGGAAGAACAGTGTGTTATTCAGCCTAATTTTAATGTTCATGTAGGTGCAATCCTGCAGGCATTAAAAGAACATGGCAGCAGCTAAAAATTAAATATAAAAACATAATTCAATCAAGTCAGGCTTGAGCATATCATGAGTGTAGGCCTGACTTTACAAATATTTGACATATTAAATAACTAAATAGCATCCAGTGTCTAGCAGTGCAGCAGCATTAGTGGCTGAGGGAATTCCTGGAGGGTCATCAGAGCCAGTCACTCCCGAAGATCCAAGGGCCTTCATAACACGTAGAGGTTTACATATGTGTTATTTTTTAGGCTATTTTTGATATTTCCATTTATTTTACTTTGGGTTGGTTTTTTGTTGGTCCCAACAGATTCTGATGGTAATCTCTGTCTTTTGGAGCCTCCTGTCCCAACAGAACCCCAGGCAGTTGTAAGTCGCCTACCAGTGCTATAAAGTGTACTCGGCCAAATGCTCATCTTCACAGGACGAGGGGATAGAGAGTTTCTGCTGCCACAGAGAGGCCTACAGAGGTAATGTTCATATTATGTGTCTACACATCAAACAATCTACAGATTCTGATTATTTCACATTTTAATGTGGAGTAGCCTATAGAATCTAAGTATAAACAGGTATTCTTATCTCTCCCCGCGCCCCCAGAGTGTGGAGGAACAGCAGGAGGACGGTCCACAGATCAACACAGGTCAGTGAGTTCCAGTAAATGCCAGTTTAATTCTGTAGAATTTGTTTAGAACTGCATTATGTAACTCTACTGTATTTTCAGTTGCCAGTTAAGGAGTTATATAGACTTCATCTTATTAAAAAAAAGAAAAAAAAAACTGCAGTAAAA
>NC_140227.1:187500-190000 GCF_951802725.1 Rutilus rutilus
ACCGGACTGATACACACACACACACACACACACACACACAGACACACACACACACACACACACACACACACACACAGTAAAGCGGAGCCCAGGCCATCTCCTGCGGGCACACCGGACTGATACACACACACACACACACACACACACACACACACACACACACATAGTAACACACACACACACACACACACACACACAGTAAAGCTGAGCCCAGGCCATCTCCTGCGGGCACACCAGACTGACACACACACACACACACACACACACACACACACACACACACACACACACACAGTAAAGCGGAGCCCAGGCCATCTCCTGCGGGCACACCGGACTGATACACACACACACACACACACACACACACACACACATAGTAACACACACACACACACACACACACACACACACACACAGTAAAGCTGAGCCCAGGCCATCTCCTGCGGGCACACCAGACTAACACACACACACACACACACACACACACACACACACACACAGTAAAGCTGAGCCCAGGCCATCTCCTGCGGGCACACCGGACTGATACACACACACACACACACACACACACACACACAGACACACACACACACACACACACACACACACACACACAGTAAAGCGGAGCCCAGGCCATCTCCTGCGGGCACACCGGACTGATACACACACACACACACACACACACACACATAGTAACACACACACACACACACACACACACACAGTAAAGCTGAGCCCAGGCCATCTCCTGCGGGCACACCAGACTGACACACACACACACACACACACACACACACACACACACACACACACACACACAGTAAAGCGGAGCCCAGGCCATCTCCTGCGGGCACACCGGACTGATACACACACACACACACACACACACACACACACACACACACACACATAGTAACACACACACACACACACACACACACACACACACAGTAAAGCTGAGCCCAGGCCATCTCCTGCGGGCACACCAGACTGATACACACACACACACACACACACACACACACACACACATAGTAACACACACACACACACACACACACACACAGTAAAGCTGAGCCCAGGCCATCTCCTGCGGGCACACCGGACTGATACACACACACACACACACACACACACACACACACACATAGTAACACACACACACACACACACACACACACACAGTAAAGCTGAGCCCAGGCCATCTCCTGCGGGCACACCGGACTGACACACACACACACACACACACACACACACACATAGTAACACACACACACACACACACACTTACTACTGGAAAGTGTGGTCGGCCATGGGGTTGGAGTGCGCGCGCTGCCGGTAATAGCGCTTCTGGGGCATCGACACACTCATAGTGTTCCGGACGAGTTATACAGTCTCAGGTTATAAAGTCACGGGTTATACAGTCTCAGATTATACAGTAAAGTCACGGGTTATACAGTCTCAGATTATACAGTAAAGTCACGGGTTATACAGTCTCAGATTATACAGTAAAGTCACGGGTTATGCACTCTCATGTTAATCACAATAATCTCGTGTTGACTTCACTCTCTGACCCACGTGCGACACTGGTCTTCTTCTGCGGCGCGCGCTGCCTCGGCCGCGCGCCTGCTGCCCCCTGCTGGAGACTCTGTAAACCAGCCTCTGAAACTACTGTGATCAATATTATGAAGCGAGACACGAAAACTACATCTAATTAAAGCTGCAAGCAGCATTTATCGGGGTTCAAGCATTTAAGGCCTTTAAGCACATAAGCATTTAAGGCATTAAGTTTATTTAGCAAGCTTTTAACCACTGAAATAATAGATGGAAAACTAGTCTATTTACAGCCAATACAGGCAATTTACCATAGGAAATATGTGGTTTTCAAAGCTTTTTGACAGTTATAGTTATGGTCCGATCTCCATAAAATTTTGCTTGCTTGTTTAGAATGTTATGGCACATATGCTCAGCATTTCATGCTTGAACCCCTAATAAGAATGAAAGCTTTTTGCCAGTTATAGCGCCAGCTATGGTCCGATCTCCATGAAACTTTGCATGCTTCTTCACCATGTTCTGACACATATGCTCATCAACTTTTGTGAAGTTCTGAGTTTTCCTTTAGGATTTATAGGCTTTTGAGTGTATTTTGTCACGCCCCTTTTCTAAATGACCCTGTTACAGTCAGGCAAATGCAAAAGTCTAACTTTTTTTCGATAACTATTGATCTAGAGAGTCCAGAGAATTGTCCTAGACTGGTTTGGTTTCGATCGGGCGAAAAACCAGGGACTAGTTCGCAAAAGTAGGTTTTGGACAAAATTCGACATAGCCATTGGAGATAGCCATTTTGTCCGTCTTGAGCCAGGGATCACAGTGGTGTAACCCAGTTAACACAGAACGTTCCCCTAATGTTATTTTTTGGTTATTTTTTTGGGAACCAAATACTTACGTTAGGGGAACGTTCTTTTTTGGTTTTATTTTTATGTAACAATAAAATAACGTT
>NC_140227.1:195000-250000 GCF_951802725.1 Rutilus rutilus
AGAATTGAATGGAGTAAAATGCTGAACAGGATCTGTAGTTTAACTGAGGCACAGTTTGTTGTTCCTCCACAGCATTTGCAACACGCCTCATTATTATTATTATTATTATTATTATACAGTTTATTTCTGCAATAGAACTGTTGTCTGTGTGTGACCCGTGTGTATTTTCTGTCCTTCAGTCTGACACACACACTCCTGGAGCTCATGAAGACTGAACGGGACGGGGACGTGCTGGAAGGTGAGACACACATCACATCCTGTCTCCTGACACACCTGACCGTCAGCACACACACACATCTCCTGACACACCTGACCGTCAGCACACACACACATCTCCTGACACACCTGACCGTCAGCACACACACACATCTCCTGACACACCTGACCGTCAGCACACACACACATCTCCTGACACACCTGACCGTCAGCACACACACACATCTCCTGACACACCTGACCGTCAGCACACACACACATCTCCTGACACACCTGACCGTCAGCACACACACACATCTCCTGACACACCTGACCGTCAGCACACACACACATCTCCTGACACACCTGACCGTCAGCACACACACATCTCCTGACACACCTGACCGTCAGCACACACACACATCTCCTGACACACCTGACCGTCAGCACACACACACATCTCCTGACACGCGTGACCGTCAGCACACACACATCTCCTGACACGCGTGACCGTCAGCACACACACATGTCTCCTAACACACGTGTCCTTCAGCACACACACATGTCTCCTGACACACGTGACCGTCAGCACACACACACGTCTCCTGACACACGTGACCGTCAGCACACACACACGTCTCCTGACACACGTGACCGTCAGCACACACACACGTCTCCTGACACACGTGACCGTCAGCACACACACACGTCTCCTTACACACGTGACCGTCAGCACACACACACGTCTCCTGACACACGTGACCGTCAGCACACACACACGTCTCCTGACACACGTGACCGTCAGCACACACACACGTCTCCTTACACACGTGACCGTCAGCACACACACACGTCTCCTGACACACGTGACCGTCAGCACACACACACGTCTCCTGACACACGTGACCGTCAGCACACACTTCTCCTGACACACGTGACCGTCAGCACACACTTCTCCTGACACACGTGACCGTCAGCACACACTTCTCCTGACACACGTGACCGTCAGCACACACTTCTCCTGACACACGTGACCGTCAGCACACACTTCTCCTGACACACGTGACCGTCAGCACACACTTCTCCTGACACACGTGACCGTCAGCACACACTTCTCCTGACACACGTGACCGTCAGCACACACTTCTCCTGACACACGTGACCGTGACACACGTGACCGTCAGCACACACGTCTCCTGACACACGTGACCGTCAGCACACACGTCTCCTGACACACGTGACCGTCAGCACACACGTCTCCTGACACACGTGACCGTCAGCACACACGTCTCCTGACACACGTGACCGTCAGCACACACACACGTCTCCTGACACACGTGACCGTCAGCACACACGTCTCCTGACACACGTGACCGTCAGCACACACGTCTCCTGACACACGTGACCGTCAGCACACACTTCTCCTGACACACGTGACCGTCAGCACACACTTCTCCTGACACACGTGACCGTGACACACGTGACCGTCAGCACACACGTCTCCTGACACACGTGACCGTCAGCACACACGTCTCCTGACACACGTGACCGTCAGCGCACACGTCTCCTGACACACGTGACCGTCAGCACACACACACGTCTCCTGACACACGTGACCGTCAGCACACACACACGTCTCCTTACACACGTGACCGTCAGCACACACACACGTCTCCTGACACACGTGACCGTCAGCACACACACACGTCTCCTGACACACGTGACCGTCAGCACACACACACGTCTCCTTACACACGTGACCGTCAGCACACACACACGTCTCCTGACACACGTGACCGTCAGCACACACACACGTCTCCTGACACACGTGACCGTCAGCACACACTTCTCCTGACACACGTGACCGTCAGCACACACTTCTCCTGACACACGTGACCGTCAGCACACACTTCTCCTGACACACGTGACCGTCAGCACACACTTCTCCTGACACACGTGACCGTCAGCACACACTTCTCCTGACACACGTGACCGTCAGCACACACTTCTCCTGACACACGTGACCGTGACACACGTGACCGTCAGCACACACGTCTCCTGACACACGTGACCGTCAGCACACACGTCTCCTGACACACGTGACCGTCAGCACACACGTCTCCTGACACACGTGACCGTCAGCACACACGTCTCCTGACACACGTGACCGTCAGCACACACACACGTCTCCTGACACACGTGACCGTCAGCACACACGTCTCCTGACACACGTGACCGTCAGCACACACGTCTCCTGACACACGTGACCGTCAGCACACACTTCTCCTGACACACGTGACCGTCAGCACACACTTCTCCTGACACACGTGACCGTGACACACGTGACCGTCAGCACACACGTCTCCTGACACACGTGACCGTCAGCACACACGTCTCCTGACACACGTGACCGTCAGCACACACGTCTCCTGACACACGTGACCGTCAGCGCACACGTCTCCTGACACACGTGACCGTCAGCGCACACGTCTCCTGACACACGTGACCGTCAGCACACACGTCTCCTGACACACGTGACCGTCAGCACACACGTCTCCTGACACACGTGACCGTCAGCACACACACACGTCTCCTGACACACGTGACCGTCAGCACACACGTCTCCTGACACACGTGACCGTCAGCACACACGTCTCCTGACACACGTGACCGTCAGCACACACTTCTCCTGACACACGTGACCGTCAGCACACACTTCTCCTGACACACGTGACCGTGACACACGTGACCGTCAGCACACACGTCTCCTGACACACGTGACCGTCAGCACACACGTCTCCTGACACACGTGACCGTCAGCACACACGTCTCCTGACACACGTGACCGTCAGCGCACACGTCTCCTGACACACGTGACCGTCAGCGCACACGTCTCCTGACACACGTGACCGTCAGCACACACGTCTCCTGACACACGTGACCGTCAGCGCACACGTCTCCTGACACACGTGACCGTCAGCGCACACGTCTCCTGACACACGTGACCGTCAGCACACACGTCTCCTGACACACGTGACCGTCAGCGCACACGTCTCCTGACACACGTGACCGTCAGCACACACGTCTCCTGACACACGTGACCGTCAGCACACACGTCTCCTGACACACGTGACCGTCAGCACACACACACGTCTCCTGACACACGTGACCGTCAGCGCACACGTCTCCTGACACACGTGACCGTCAGCACACACGTCTCCTTACACACGTGACCGTCAGCACACACACACGTCTCCTGACACACGTGACCGTCAGCACACACGTCTCCTGACACACGTGACCGTGACACACGTGACCGTCAGCACACACGTCTCCTGACACACGTGACCGTGACACACGTGACCGTCAGCACACACTTCTCCTGACACACGTGACCGTGACACACGTGACCGTCAGCACACACGTCTCCTGACACACGTGACCGTCAGCACACACGTCTCCTGACACACGTGACCATCAGCACACACTTCTCCTGACACACGTGACCGTGACACACGTGACCGTCAGCACACACGTCTCCTGACACACGTGACCGTCAGCACACACGTCTCCTGACACACGTGACCGTCAGCACACACACACGTCTCCTGACACACGTGACCGTCAGCACACACTTCTCCTGACACACGTGACCGTGACACACGTGACCGTCAGCACACACGTCTCCTGACACACGTGACCGTCAGCACACACGTCTCCTGACACACGTGACCGTCAGCACACACACACGTCTCCTGACACACGTGACCGTCAGCGCACACGTCTCCTGACACACGTGACCGTCAGCACACACGTCTCCTTACACACGTGACCGTCAGCACACACACACGTCTCCTGACACACGTGACCGTCAGCACACACGTGACCGTGACACACGTGACCGTCAGCACACACGTCTCCTGACACACGTGACCGTGACACACGTGACCGTCAGCACACACTTCTCCTGACACACGTGACCGTGACACACGTGACCGTCAGCACACACGTCTCCTGACACACGTGACCGTCAGCACACACGTCTCCTGACACACGTGACCGTCAGCACACACGTCTCCTGACACACGTGACCATCAGCACACACTTCTCCTGACACACGTGACCGTGACACACGTGACCGTCAGCACACACGTCTCCTGACACACGTGACCGTCAGCACACACGTCTCCTGACACACGTGACCGTCAGCACACACGTCTCCTGACACACGTGACCGTCAGCACACACGTCTCCTGACACACGTGACCGTCAGCACACACGTCTCCTGACACACGTGACCGTCAGCACACACACACGTCTCCTGACACACGTGACCGTCAGCACACACTTCTCCTGACACACGTGACCGTGACACACGTGACCGTCAGCACACACGTCTCCTGACACACGTGACCGTCAGCACACACGTCTCCTGACACACGTGACCGTCAGCACACACGTCTCCTGACACACGTGACCGTCAGCACACACGTCTCCTGACACACGTGACCGTCAGCACACACGCACGAATGAGTTTCAGTGCAGCTCAATGATTCAAAACCACAGGGAAACCAGTGTTGACCAGTTAATCAGATGTCTTTATTAAAGAAGATTAAACTGGTTTAAATCACTGACTCTGGCCTGTTTCTCTGATGATCTGATGGACGTACGTTGTCTGTGAGTGTGTGACTGGTAGATGTATTATTGCTGTGTGTAAGTGAGTTTTATGAATGGCTGTCGTAACTGAGAGGAAGTCATCAGGGTAGTTTTCTCGTGTTTATGATGAATGTTGCTCTCGTGATGTCCAGGTTTATGGAGTCATATCCTCTTCTGAACTCAGTGACTCGGCTTGCTCTGCTGTTTCCACACTCTACACAGCATTGGGAAGCGTACTTTTAAAAGTAATGCGTTTCAATAATGGTGACTCCTTAAAAAAGTAACTAATTTCATTACATTACATTAATGGTTTTATGTTTGCAATCTCTTCCAGGCCTTTTTTGCAAGTATTTAACGCGGTAATGCCTATAAAACATACACCTTCATTTTCTTTAAAAAATACTTTTAGAATATTATCATCTCGTGAGCCCTAGAGCGATGGTTGCTGTAGTAAAGATCTCTGAACAGTACGGGTTATATTACAGTGTACAGGGTTAAGTGACTTGTATTACTTTAAAAAGAACTGGAATAATAATGTATAAATGTAGATGCTGTCATTATTGTCTGATTACATAATGTACGTCTCTTGTCATGAGTTAACACCAACACTAAAATGTTATTTTCTTTCTGGGCAGTTTGGGGTTTGATGATGTCAGTGGAAGGAAATGAGAGATTATATTACAGGAGATCTGATCATATCTCTGGCTCATAAATGCGTGAGGACAATCAAGAGGATCTTTAACTGCAGGATGTTTGAGTCTTAATTTGAGTTCATGTGTTGAGGGTCATGTGACTGAAGTGTGAGAGTTTCTGCCACATCTCAAGGTTCAGTCGTTCTGACCCGTTTGTCCCTCTCTGTGTGTGTGTTTGTTTGTTTCAGAGAGCCCGCAGGAGCCGGGCCTCTACAGTCCCGTGTCTCCTCTCCCGCAGGATCAGCCGGTCTCCACATATTTCGAGGAGAAGGTCCCCATCCCGGAGGATGACCGAGCGAAGGTAGAGGAGATCCAACATGACACCCGATCCGAATCGATACCCGGACTGATACCCGACCTGAGACCTGATCGAACCCGAGAGCAGAACCGATACCCGAACCGAGACCTGACTGATCCCGAGACCCGAATCGATACCCGGACTGATACCCGACCCGAGAACCGAACTGAGACCTGATCGAACCCGAGACCCGAACCGATACCCGACCCGACCCGACACCCGACCCGAGACCTGATCGAACCCGATACCCAAACCGAGACACAAACCGATACCTGACCCAAGAACCAACCCGATACCCGACCCGACACCCGAACCGAGACCTGACTGATCCCGAGACCCGAACCGAGACCTGACTGATCCTGAGACCCGAACTGAGACCTGAACCGATACCCGAACCGAGAACCCACCCGAACCGAGACCTGACCCGAGACCTGACTGATCCCAGGACCCGAACCGAGACCTGACTGATCTCGAGACCTGACCCGAGACCTGACCGAACCCGAGACCCGAACCGAGACCTGGCTGATCCTGAGACTCAAACCGAGACTCAAACCGAGACCTGACCCGAGACCTGACCCGAGACCTGACCCGAGACCTGACCCGAGACCTGACCCGAGACCTGACCCGAGACCTGACCCGAGACCTGACCCGAGACCTGACCCGAGACCTGACCCGAGACCTGACCCGAGACCTGACTGATCCCGAGACCCGAACCGAGATCTGACTGATCCCGAGACCCGAACCGAGACCTGATCGAACCCGAGACCCAAACCGAGAACCAACCCGATACCCGACCCGACACCCGAAGCGAGACCTGACTGATCCCAGGACCCGAACCGAGACCTGACTGATCCCGAGACCCGAACCGAGACCTGACCCGAGACCTGACCGAACCCGAGACCTGAACCGAGACCTGACTGAACTCGAGACCCGAACCCGAGACCCGAACCGAGACCTGACTGATCCCGAGACCTGAACCGAGACCTGACCGAACCCGAGACCTGAACCGAGACCTGACCGAACCCGAGACCTGAACCGAGACCTGACCGAACCCGAGACCTGAACCGAGACCTGACCGAACCCGAGACCCGAACCGAGACCTGACTGATCCCGAGACCCGAACCGAGACCTGACTGATCCCGAGACCCGAACCGAGACCTGACCCGAGACCTGACCGAACCCGAGACCCGAACCGAGACCTGACTGATCCCGAGACCCGAACCAAGACCCGACCGAACCCGACACCCGACCCGAGAGCCAAGCCGAGCTGATCACCCTCAGAACTGCCCTTGGGGTCAGGGGTCGGGTCTCGACAATAGCTTTTACCGTATGGACCCTAGAAGGCCTTAATTCTTTTAAAGTATGCCAACTTTCTTTTATTCGTTTTGTGTGTTTAACAATATTTTATTTAAAACAAATGCGTTCCAAATAGTTCGATGACAGCGTTATTATCCGCCGTCTCCTCTGTTCTCTGTCAGTCTGCGCACTCGATACTGCTGCCAAACACATTACTGTCAATTTTTCTTCATGAATAAAATCTCTCTGAACTGAAGCTGTAAAGTACAAAAATCCTGCCAAATTCAGTTGCTATTTATTTTTTAGATATAATAATCGACACTCATTAAAACATTAAAAGGCATATTTAACTTAAAAGGCACCTATTATGCAAAATTCACTATTACATGACATTTGATCATAAATGTGTGTTATAACCGTAATTAAACTAACTATACCTGTTCTATCTCCATACAGCGTATATTCTCTGACTCTGTAGGCATTATTGTCCGACTCCGGGTCGAAATGAACACTGCTATTGAGAGTTTCTGTTTTGATATTATCATTCCGTGAGATGAGATTGTCCTGGCGGAGCGAGAGCTCGTGAGGCTCCGCCCCCTGTGCCGGCAGCAGCAGCTCATTTGCATTTAAAGGGATACACACTAAAACGGCACGTTTTTCTGAGCCCCAAAAAGTGACAATTTAAACATGCTGTGAAGAATTATCTGTGGGGTATTTTGAGCTAAAACTATTTTGAGCTAAAACAGAGACTTATTTTACATTTTGTGAAAAGGGGCATAATAGGTGCCCTTTAATGTAAATTAATTTAATAACTCCAATTAAACTTTAAATGGTGGATGTAATTACTTCTTGATGGATTTATTCAAATATACATTAGATATTTAAGGACAGGTGAAGTAAAAATAACCAATATGTAATCGCATATATTAATGAGAACACCTCTCTAGAGTTTATAGTCACTGAAAGGCTTTTCTGAGGATAATGTGACGTGACGTTATTGTTCTCCAGCTGTTTTATTGATGGTTGAAACACTGATTGATGGATTGAGACATGATTGATTTCAGGAAGTTGTTCTGTATCTTTCAACATTCCTTCTGATGTTCATTGATGTTTATTTGCTGCTGTAACTAGTAGTAAAGAGGAAGAGATGATCTGTTCATCCGTCACACACACACACACACACACACACACACACACACACACACACACACACACACACACACACACACATTTACTGACTGAATTTACTGATGAAACTGACTGGATTTGAAGCTGAGACTGTTTAATGTCAGTATATTGTCAGCCTATGGCAGTGAAGGTTCGTGAGAGCGAGGGATCTGTTGTTATCAGTCTCGAGTGTGTAAAGGGTCATGAGAAAGAACACACAGTGCTTTGTCAGATTGTGATGTTTATAATTATTACATTCTTCCTCATGAATAAGTCTAAAAACATCATGAATCTTGATTTCTTTAAGCTCAAACAAGAGGAACAGACTCAAGTGGAGAAATAAAGACAGAAGGGAAGTAGTGAAACAGCGTAACTGTACACTCGTCATGTGTTCTTGAGATCGAGACGGATGCGACACGATCAGCATGTGCTTTACACCGACCTTTGACCTGGATCAGGATTGTGGAGAAGTGAAAGCAGAGCACGCTTATACAGACCGTCAGACTCTCGCTAGCTGTGTTTCCATCCAAAGCTGCAAAATCAACTTCTGCACTAAACTGGATAATGCATATAACATTCGTGAATAAAGCATCGTTTCCATCCCATGTGCTCAAGAGAACAAAATTTTCACTTCCTGTGAAATCGACTCAAAATATGAGTAATAAACTGTAAGTTTCTTCAGTCAGGCTGTTTCTCCCTCCATCATAAACGAGTGTGTCTCAGAGCGTCAGACGAAACACAGTAAAAGCTGTCCTGTTCTCTGGCGTTCGGATGCTGGTGTTCGGGAACACACTCGTGTGAGAGACGCTTCGATCCAGAATCAAACTGGATCATTCTGATCACACACTTTGACTCTGGCCATTAGTGATGATGCGATGCCATTGGTCCACTGGTTACTCCAGTTATCCAATCACAGCCTCTGCTGAGGCAAAGTCACATGAGGGTTTGAGGGATTTATTTAGTAAATGTCTCTCCATCGTAGTTTATGTGCATGTCTGCTTATTGGATAAAAAATGATCCGCCTCAATTAAGTGCATACATTTTTTTTTCATTCTTGCCGTTTCCATCCAGTGTTTTTTCATGCAATATCCCAAAATAATAGTGTTTGGAAGCTAGTGTCGTCATGCCCACGTTCCCTGCAGTCACATGACGTGTACAGCTGAACGCTCTGAGTCCAGATGGAGAAGAGTGTGAAAGCTGATGCATCGCTGTGTTGACTCTCGCTGCTCTTCTTCTCTCTAGATGTTCAGCTTTCGGAAACTGTGGGCTTTCACTGGCCCGGGTTTCCTGATGAGCATCGCCTATCTGGACCCGGGGAACATCGAGTCGGACCTGCAGTCCGGGGCTAAAGCAGGGTTTAAGGTGAGTAAGGGTTCATCTTCACTGGTTTATTACGTGACACGTGTGTGTCTGTGTGTGAGACGCGTGTGTGTCTGTGTGTGAGACGCGTGTGTGTCTGTGTGTGAGACGTGTGTGTGTCTGTGTGTGTGACGCGTGTGTGTGTGTCTGTCTGTGTCTGTCTGTCTGTGTGTGTGTGTGTGTGTGTGTGTGTGCGTGTGTGCGTGTGCGTGTGTGACCTGTGTAACCTGTGTGTGTGTGACCTGACCTGTGTTCGCTGTGTGTGAGTGTGAGACCTGTGTAACCTGTGTGTGTGAGACCTGTGTAACCTGTGTGTGTGAGACCTGTGTAACCTGTGTGTGTGTGTGTGTGTGTGTGTGAGTGACCTGTGTAACCTGTGTGTGTGTGTGTGTGTGTCCCGCAGCTGCTCTGGGTGCTCCTGGGCTCCACCATTATCGGGCTCCTGCTGCAGCGTTTGGCCGCTCGGCTCGGGGTCGTCACCGGGATGCATCTCGCAGAGGTCTGCAACCGCCACTATCCCACGGTACGTTCATCCCGCGGTACGTTCTTGAGCGAGACCAACAGCCTGGAGAAAGTTGTAGGCGGGGCTTGATTGTGTCTGTGGGGAATTGATTGGATGGTTGTGGTTTCCTATTGGTGGATCTCATGTGAGTGACAGGTTGCCCCGCCCACATCATCAGAGAAGAGAAGAGATGCTGCAAGAGGAAATGATTCTGATGCAAGATGAACATGAGTTTAAAACTATAATGATGTGCATTAGGGCTGCACGATTAATCGCAATTAACATAAAATTGCACTTAAACTGATTTGGATTATTGCGATTATGAAAACGCAAAGGCTGTGGTTATTTTTTTAAATGAAGTGTTTCCTGTTTCCTGTGCTGAAGTGTGTCCTGTGCTGAAGTGTGTCCTGTGCTGAAGTGTGTCCTGTGCTGAAGTGTGTCCTGTGCTGAAGTGTGTCCTGTGCTGAAGTGTGTCCTGTGCTGAAGTGTGTCCTGTGCTGAAGTGTGTCCTGTGCTGAAGTGTGTCCTGTGCTGAAGTGTGTCCTGTGCTGAAGTGTGTCCTGTGCTGAAGTGTGTCCTGTGCTGAAGTGTGTCCTGTGCTGAAGTGTGTCCTGTGCTGAAGTGTGTCCTGTGCTGAAGTGTGTCCTGTGCTGAAGTGTGTCCTGTGCTGAAGTGTGTCCTGTGCTGAAGTGTGTCCTGTTCCTGTGCTGAAGTGTTTCCTGTTCCTGTGCTGAAGTGTTTCCTGTTCCTGTGCTGAAGTTTGTCCTGTGCTGAAGTGTTTCCTGTTCCTGTGCTGAAGTGTGTCCTGTGCTGTGCAGGTGCCTCGGATCATCCTGTGGCTGATGGTAGAGTTGGCCATCATCGGCTCGGACATGCAGGAGGTCATCGGGTGCGCCATCGCCTTCAATCTGCTGTCGGTCGGCAGGTACGTCATCATGAACAAACACTGTTCTTCTAAGTGTGTGTTGGAGCTCAGTCTGTAGGAGGTCAGTCTGTAGGAGGTGAGTGTGTAGGAGATCGGTCTGAGGTCGGTCTGTAAAAGGTGAGTGTGTAGGAGGTCGGTCTGTAGGAGGTCAGTGTGTAGGAGATCGGTCTGAGGTCGGTCTGTAGGAGGTCAGTGTGTAGGAGATCGGTCTGAGGTCGGTCTGTAGGAAGTCAGTGTGTAGGAGATCGGTCTGAGGTCGGTCTGTAGGAGGTTAGTGTGTAGGAGATCGGTCTGAGGTCGGTCTGTAGGAAGTCAGTGTGTAGGAGGTGAGTCTGTAGGAGGTCGGTCTGTAGGAGGTCGGTCTGTAGGAGGTCAGTGTGTAGGAGATCGGTCCGTAGGAGGTCAGTGTGTAGGAGGTCGGTGTGTAGGAGGTCGGTGTGTAGGAGGTCGGTGTGTAGGAGGTCGGTGTGTAGGAGGTCAGTGTGTAGGAGGTCGGTCTGTAGGAGATCGGTCTGAGGTCGGTCTGTAGGAGGTCAGTGTGTAGGAGATCGGTCCGTAGGAGGTCAGTGTGTAGGAGGTCGGTCCGTAGGAGGTCGGTGTGTAGGAGGTCGGTGTGTAGGAGGTCGGTGTGTAGGAGGTCGGTGTGTAGGAGGTCGGTCTGTAGGAGATCGGTCTGTAGGAGGTCAGTGTGTAGGAGATCGGTCTGAGGTCGGTCTGTAGGAGGTCGGTCTGTAGGAGGTGAGTGTGTAGGAGATCTGTAGGAGGTCAGTGTGTAGGAGGTCGGTCTGTAGGAGGTCGGTCTGTAGGAGGTCAGTGTGTAGGAGATCGGTCCGTAGGAGGTCAGTGTGTAGGAGATCAGTGTGTAGGAGGTCAGTGTGTAGGAGGTCGGTCCGTAGGAGGTCAGTCTGTAGGAGGTCAGTCTGTAGGAGATCGGTCTGTAGGAGGTCAGTGTGTAGGAGGTCAGTGTGTAGGAGATCGGTCTGTAGGAGGTCAGTGTGTAGGAGGTCAGTGTGTAGGAGGTCAGTGTGTAGGAGGTCAGTGTGTAGGAGGTCAGTGTGTAGGAGGTCAGTGTGTAGGAGTAGGAGGTCAGTGTGTAGGAGGTCAGTGTGTAGGAGGTCAGTGTGTAAGAGGTCAGTGTGTAGGAGGTCAGTGTGTAGGAGGTCAGTGTGTAGGAGATCGGTCTGTAGGAGGTCAGTGTGTAGGAGGTCAGTGTGTAGGAGATCGGTCTGTAGGAGGTGAGTGTGTAGAAGGTCAGTGTGTAGGAGGTCAGTGTGAAGGAGATCGGTCTGTAGGAGGTCAGTGTGTAGGAGGTCAGTGTGTAGGAGGTCAGTGTGTAGGAGATCGGTCTGTAGGAGGTCAGTGTGTAGGAGGTCGGTCTGTAGGAGGTCAGTGTGTAGGAGGTCAGTGTGTAGGAGATCGGTCTGTAGGAGGTCAGTGTGTAGGAGGTCAGTGTGTAAGAGGTCGGTCTGTAGGAGGTCGGTCTGTAGGAGGTCGGTCTGTAGGAGGTCGGTCTGTAGGAGGTCGGTCTGTAGGAGGTCGGTCTGTAGGAGGTCGGTCTGTAGGAGGTCAGTGTGTAGGAGATCGGTCTGTAGGAGATCGGTCTGTAGGAGGTGAGTGTGTAGGAGATCGGTCTGTTGGAGGTCAGTGTGTAGGAGATCGGTCTGTAGGAGGTGAGTGTGTAGGAGATCGGTCTGTAGGAGGTCAGTGTGTAGGAGATCGGTCTGTAGGAGATCGGTCTGTAGGAGGTGAGTGTGTAGGAGATCGGTCTGTAGGAGGTGAGTGTGTAGGAGATCGGTCTGTTGGAGGTCAGTGTGTAGGAGATCGGTCTGTAGGAGATCGGTCTGTAGGAGGTGAGTGTGTAGGAGATCGGTCTGTAGGAGGTCAGTGTGTAGGAGATCGGTCTGTAGGAGGTGAGTGTGTAGGAGATCGGTCTGTTGGAGGTCAGTGTGTAGGAGATCGGTCTGTAGGAGGTGAGTGTGTAGGAGATCGGTCTGTAGGAGGTCAGTGTGTAGGAGATCGGTCTGTAGGAGGTGAGTGTAGGAGATCGGTCTGTAGGAGATCGGTCTGTAGGAGGTGAGTGTGTAGGAGATCGGTCTGTAGGAGGTCAGTGTGTAGGAGATCGGTCTGTAGGAGGTGAGTGTGTAGGAGATCGGTCTGTTGGAGGTCAGTGTGTAGGAGATCGGTCTGTAGGAGGTGAGTGTGTAGGAGATCGGTCTGTAGGAGGTCAGTGTGTAGGAGATCGGTCTGTAGGAGGTGAGTGTAGGAGATCGGTCTGTAGGAGGTCAGTGTGTAGGAGATCGGTCTGTAGGAGGTGAGTGTGTAGGAGATCGGTCTGTAGGAGGTCAGTGTGTAGGAGATCGGTCTGTAGGAGGTGAGTGTGTAGGAGATCGGTCTGTTGGAGGTCAGTGTGTAGGAGATCGGTCTGTAGGAGATCGGTCTGTAGGAGGTGAGTGTGTAGGAGATCGGTCTGTAGGAGGTCAGTGTGTAGGAGATCGGTCTGTAGGAGGTGAGTGTGTAGGAGATCGGTCTGTAGGAGGTGAGTGTGTAGGAGGTGAGTGTGTAGGAGATCGGTCTGTAGGAGGTCAGTGTGTAGGAGATCAGTGTGTAGGAGGTCAGTCTGTAGGAGATCGGTCTGTAGGAGGTCAGTGTGTAGGAGGTCAGTCTGTAGGAGATCGGTCTGTAGGAGGTCAGTGTGTAGGAGGTCAGTGTGTAGGAGGTCAGTCTGTAGGAGATCGGTCTGTAGGAGGTCAGTGTGTAGGAGATCGGTCTGTAGGAGATCGGTCTGTAGGAGGTCAGTGTGTAGGAGATCGGTCTGTAGGAGGTCAGTGTGTAGGAGATCAGTGTGTAGGAGGTCAGTCTGTAGGAGATCGGTCTGTAGGAGGTCAGTGTGTAGGAGGTCAGTCTGTAGGAGATCGGTGTGTAGGAGGTCGGTCTGTAGGAGGTGAGTGTGTAGGAGATCGGTCTGTAGGAGGTCAGTGTGTAGGAGATCAGTGTGTAGGAGGTCAGTCTGTTGGAGATCGGTCTGTAGGAGGTCAGTGTAGGAGGTCAGTCTGTAGGAGATCGGTCTGTAGGAGGTCAGTGTGTAGGAGGTCAGTGTGTAGGAGGTCAGTCTGTAGGAGATCGGTCTGTAGGAGGTCAGTTTGTACGTGGTCAGTGTGTAGGAGTTCAGTCCGTAGGAGATCAGTGTGTAAGAGGTCAGTGTGTAAGAGATCGGTCTGTTGGAGGTCAGTGTGTAGGAGGTCGGTCTGTAGGAGATCGGTCTGTAGGAGGTCAGTTTGTACGTGGTCAGTGTGTAGGAGGTCAGTCCGTAGGAGATCAGTGTGTAAGCGGTCAGTGTGTAAGAGATCGGTCTGTTGGAGGTCAGTGTGTAGGAGGTCAGTCTGTAGGAGATCGGTCTGTAGGAGGTCAGTTTGTACGTGGTCAGTGTGTAGGAGGTCAGTCCGTAGGAGATCAGTGTGTAAGAGGTCAGTGTGTAAGAGATCGGTCTGTTGGAGGTCAGTGTGTAGGAGGTCGGTCTGTAGGAGGTCGGTCTGTAGGAGGTCGGTCTGTAGGAGGTCAGTGTGTAGGAGATCAGTCTGTAGGAGATCGGTCTGTACATGGTCAGTGTGTAGGAGATCGGTCTGTAGGAGGTCAATCTGTAGGAGGTCAGTGTGTAGGAGGTCAGTCTGTAGGGCTGCGGCGAACAATTACTCAAACATTTGTGGCATCAGTTCAGTGGAACGAAACATTAATTTAAAGCTCATGTTAATCTTCCACATGCAGAGATGAGATCTGTTACTGTTTCTAAGTGGAAGCACAGTGTTTTCTAGATATAATGGCATATCATATCATATCATATCATATTATATTATATATATATATATATATATATATATATAGCTGATATTATTGTTCAGCAACAACTTAATTTCATGTCTATCACTATCGTAAAGAGAGAAACAGTTGGGTTGCATCATCAATGTAGACATTTTGATATATTTTTCAACAAACCCAGTTTTTCCTCTGAAAACAATTGAAGTTGTAAATCTGATAAATAATGAGCTCTTAACTGAATTACATTTTTTGTTAGAGGCTTTTAATGTTTGCTGTTTGAGTTTATTAGAGTTGATCTTGAGGAAGCTTGTGTTTGTTCTTCTGCAGGATTCCTCTGTGGGCTGGAGTGCTGATCACCATCATCGACACGTTTGTGTTCCTGTTTCTGGACAAGTACGGTAGGTCAGCACTGAAGAGAGTGAGAGTGAAGAGAGCGACTCGTATCTCGATCTGATTTGCATATCTGGTTTGTTTTGGTCAGGTCTGAGGAAGCTGGAGGCTTTCTTTGGGTTCCTCATCACCATCATGGCTATCAGCTTTGGCTACGAGGTTCAGTAAAGCTTGTTCTCTATAGACTGGCTCTGTGAGGTAGACACGTCTCTGTAGTGTTTGAGTGTGTGTGTGTGTCTTTGCAGTATGTGCGTGTGGCTCCGAACCAGGCGGAGGTTCTGAAGGGCATGTTTGTGCCGTATTGCAGCGGCTGTGGACCCGTGCAGCTCGAGCAGGCCGTCGGGATCGTTGGAGCCGTAATAATGCCTCACAACATCTATCTGCATTCTGCTCTCGTTAAGGTCAGTGAACTGCACCAGACCTGATCAGAGTTAGAGTTAGAGTTAGAGTTAGAGTTAGAGTTAGAGTTAGAGTTAGAGTTAGAGTTAGAGTTAGAGTTAGAGTTAGAGTTAGAGTTAGACCCAACCACAAACCTAACAGCACCAGACCTGATCAGCTCACATATATTGGTTTGAAGGCATAATTTATAAAACGTTGTGCTGTTAGCAGACAGAAAGACAAGAATCAGTGCAGAGTTAACAGATGTCCTGTGGTCTGACAAGCTAAACTCCATCTCAGAGTTTTCAAACAGCATTTTCTGTATTTCTGCATAAATTTGACATTAAAGGCACCAATATACTTCAAGCGAAAGTGAAGAACTGCTGTGACATCATTTGTAACAAAATCAGGCCAAAATGAAGTTAATTTGGAGTTCGTTTCGAGAGTTTGAAACAGCTTGCCAAAGTGAAATTTCCGGAAAAGTTCGCTCTAGCTGGTAAACACCTTCACACTCCCATTGGTCAGTGGTGATGATGTAATAGGTGGGTGTGTCTCTGAGGCTCCGCCTCCCTTGAGGTGTAAATCTTCTCCGGTTCATTTCTTCTGTTCAGCCCGTCGAGGTCAGACACGAGTAAAAACATGAACACTGAGAGACGCTTTATAGCAGAAAAGCAGAAAGTTTATTATTACAGTCATTGGTTTTACACCTGCGCTGAATCCATCTGATGTTTAATCTGACATATTTGGCTCATTGGTGTTTATCTTTGCTTCAGTCACGAGACATCAATCGAGGCAACAAAAAGGAGGTGAAGGAGGCCAACAAATACTACTTCATCGAGTCCACCATCGCCCTCTTCGTCTCCTTCCTCATCAATGTTTTTGTGGTGGCCGTCTTTGCTGAGGCCTTTTATGGCAAGACAAACATGGAAGTGGTGAGGACTTATATCTGCCTCCTGTTAAAGACTCTTATATCGGTATGTTTGAGTGCGGTTCATCTGAGCTCTTGGTTGACATGTTCCCTTCAGGGCCAGCAGTGTAATGCGTCTGGAAGTCCTCACAGCGATCTCTTCCCAGCCAACAACGAGACACTGGAAGTCGACATCTACAAAGGGGTATGACAGGAACAATCGTTGGAATAATTTCACAATGAATATAGTCGTGTCCAAAAGTTATATCTGGAGGAGAGATTATTTTTTAATGACCCTACAAGTTTGATAAATACCATCAAAATATGAGGAAAATATTTAATATTTATTAAACATGTTCAATATGAGGGAAAAACAAAACACTAATCTTGGTTACAGTATTTATCTGACAAAATTTTTAGCAAAAAGGGCAAACTACAGCTAGAAGTTTTATTTTACTATTTTACGAGAAAAAAACCAGATGGGAAAAAGCACACATTGACAACAACATATTCAGTTATTAATATTTGGTTGGTTCTCTCTTGTTTTTGCATGTGGCCAAAAATGATGCACAATTTGTCATGTTTCATTACGTTATCACAAATAAAGCAAGCACAACCACACAATCTGATAACCTTGCCCTTCTCGTGTGCTGCATCAGACGGTGAACAGACCCTGAGGATCAGCATATTCATAACTTGATATGAGCTGAGGAGTTTGGTGATGGTGCCACCTGTGGGTCAAAAGTTCGTTCAATAACTTGAGCTTATTAGAAAACAATTAAACTAATATATATCACCATACTTTCCACATTTGATTGATTTACATTAAGAATTACAGACATTATGGTATAAGTTTTATGAAATATGCACTAATTTGCATACATTCCCTGAACAGAAATCTGATCATTGGATAAAGCAGGTTCATAATTCTTGTTTGATTTTGTTGATTATAGTTAAAGGTTTTTACAGAGGACACTTTGGATAACAATCAGAAAATACTGTCAACAGACTGAAAACAAACAGATGTTAAAAAATTTTTTCACCAAATACATTTACTCACACTGTTTAGGAGTACAATGTTGCATAAAATCAGGTGAATGATTTCTGAACAAACCTTCAGAATATAGATATGAATAAAAGTTTTGGTGTGTGTGTAAAGCTGCTGAAGTGGAGATTTCTTACTCAAACTCACCTCCTTTAAAGATTGTTTATTTTATTGCACTTCATATATTTGCGTCTGTAGATTTCACTTAAATGTGTCTTGAAGGTTTCCTTCCAATAGTCTGAAACAGAAACAGCCCAAAATGAATCCGTGCATGAAAAAAATAGTTTTGCCTGTAGTGTGTTCCACTTTAATTAAAATAGTCACTGCAATTTTATATTCAGTCCAATACTGACGTGGTTCATGTGAGGTTTGTGTGCTTATGAATGAATGAACGGTTTCTTTTGTCTTCCTGTGATTGAAGGGTGTGGTTTTGGGCTGTTTTTTTGGCCCCGCTGCGCTCTATATTTGGGCGATTGGGATCCTTGCGGCTGGACAGAGTTCAACTATGACGGGAACCTACTCTGGTCAGTTTGTGATGGAGGTATGTTCATCTACAGATGTACTCTTTATTTGTTCATCTAATGGCATTGCATTTGGGAATGTGCATCTGTACGAGCTGTTTTTACTCGCAGGGTTTCCTGAACCTGCGCTGGTCTCGCTTCGCTCGGGTATTGCTGACGCGCTCCATCGCCATATTCCCCACTCTCCTGGTGGCCGTCTTTCAGGATGTGCGGCATCTCACAGGCATGAACGACTTCCTCAACGTGTTGCAGAGCATGCAGGTACACGTGTGACGCATGACGCCATAGACACTCCTGACGCCGTAGACACTCCTGATGCCGTAGACGCTCCTGACGCCGTAGATGCTCCTGATTCTGTAGACACTCCTGATTCTGTAGACACTCCTGATTCTGTAGACACTCCTGATTCTGTAGACACTCCTGATTCTGTAGACACTCCTGACGCCGTAGACTCTCCTGACACCGTAGACTCTCCTGATTCTGTAGACACTCCTGATTCTTTAGACACTCCTGATTCTTTAGACACTCTTGATTCTGTAGACACTCTTGATTCTTTAGACACTCCTGATTCTGTAGACACTCTTGATTCTGTAGACACTCCTGATTCTTTAGACACTCCTGATTCTGTAGACACTCTTGATTCTGTAGACACTCTTGATTCTTTAGACACTCCTGATTCTGTAGACACTCCTGATTCTGTAGACACTCCTGATTCTGTAGACACTCCTGATTCTGTAGACGCTCCTGATTCTGTAGACGCTCCTGATTCTGTAGACACTCTTGATTCTGTAGACACTCCTGATTCTGTAGACACTCCTGATTCTTTAGACACTCCTGATTCTGTAGACACTCTTGATTCTTTAGACACTCCTGATTCTGTAGACACTCCTGATTCTGTAGACACTCCTGATTCTGTAGACACTCCTGACGTTGTAGACACTCCTGACACCGTAGACACTCCTGATTCTGTAGACACTCCTGACGCCGTAGACACTCCTGACGTTGTAGACACTCCTGATTCTGTAGACACTCCTGATTCTGTAGACACTCCTGAAGCCGTAGACACTCCTGACGCCGTAGACACTCCTGACGTTGTAGACACTCCTGACGTTGTAGACACTCCTGACGTTGTAGACACTCCTGTAGACACTCCTGTAGACACTCCTGATGTTGTAGACACTCCTGATGTTGTAGACACTCCTGATTCTTTAGACACTCCTGATTCTGTAGACACTCCTGACACCGTAGACACTCCTGATTCTGTAGACACTCCTGATTCTGTAGACACTCCTGATTCTGTAGACACTCCTGACGTTGTAGACACTCCTGATTCTGTAGACACTCCTGATTCTGTAGACACTCCTGAAGCCGTAGACACTCCTGACGTTGTAGACACTCCTGACGTTGTAGACACTCCTGACGTTGTAGACACTCCTGACGTTGTAGACACTCCTGACGTTGTAGACACTCCTGACGTTGTAGACACTCCTGACGTTGTAGACACTCCTGACGTTGTAGACACTCCTGACGTTGTAGACACTCCTGATTCTTTAGACACTCCTGATTCTGTAGACACTCTTGATTCTTTAGACACTCCTGATTCTGTAGACACTCTTGATTCCTGATTCTGTAGACACTCTTGATTCTTTAGACACTCCTGATTCTGTAGACACTCCTGATTCTGTAGACACTCCTGATTCTGTAGACACTCCTGATTCTGTAGACACTCCTGATTCTGTAGACACTCCTGACGTTGTAGACACTCCTGACGTTGTAGACACTCCTGATTCTGTAGACACTCCTGACGCCGTAGACACTCCTGATTCTGTAGACACTCCTGATTCTGTAGACACTCCTGAAGCCGTAGACACTCCTGACGCCGTAGACACTCCTGACGCCGTAGACACTCCTGACGTTGTAGACACTCCTGACGTTGTAGACACTCCTGACGTTGTAGACACTCCTGTAGACACTCCTGTAGACACTCCTGATGTTGTAGACACTCCTGATGTTGTAGACGCTCCTGTAGGCACTCCTGTAGACACTCCTGTAGGCACTCCTGTAGACACTCCTGATGTTGTAGACACTCCTGATGTTGTAGACACTCCTGATGCCGTAGACACTCCTGATTCCATAGACACTCCTGATTCCGTAGACACTCCTGATGTTGTAGACACTCCTGATTCTGTAGACACTTCTGACGCCGTAGACACTCCTGACGCCGTAGACAGACACTCCTTACCCGTGCAGCTCTTCTGATCTTCTGCTCTGTTTCCAACAGCTGCCGTTTGCTCTGATCCCCATCCTGACCTTCACCAGTCTGACGTCACTAATGAACGATTTCGCTAACGGACTGTGAGTATCTATACTGTACTTGACTGCAAACTCGAGAAACAATGGGCTGTGTTTATATTCTGGGTTCATCTGTTCGCCTGTATATGCTTCTTCAGTAATCTGTATACTGTATTTGGTCTTTTAATATCCCTGTAAGGGGTGTGAATTGTCACTGGTCTCACAATTCAATTCCATTACGATTATGTCAACGCACACACTTGAGCACGCGCTGTAAATGTTAAAATAGCGGGGTTCCCACAGGTCCTTGAAATCCTTGGATGTTTGTAAATCTGAAACAAAAAAATTCAAGGCCCTGGAAGTTTTTGAAAATAAGCATACATAGATACAGGTCCTTGAAGTGTTGAATTTATTTCGTGCAAGACGTTTTCTGGAAAAAAATCCATATTATTCCCTCTGGTGCGCTAATGAGTTATTTCGCCAACACTACGTGGTCTATGCATACTAGCTTGCTTTGTAACTTACTTTACTAACTTGCTTGCTAACCCTGTGTTGTACGTTGCCATGGCGTTCACATCTGTTAATATCTGATCATTTTAGAATACAGTAAAGGATGTACCAAATATTCTTCAGTTTTCAATATCAGATCTCTGTCATATGGCCAAAAATAAATGCAAAAAAAAAGCTTTTTTGCATAGTTGTGTTTGACACGTAAAAACTATAACAATGTATCTTACAAGGTAACACGATGTGACCTTGCTCTCACTTGAAATGTGTCCCTACGTTAAGTCCTTGAATTTGAGGGTATTGGACCTGGAAAGTACTTGAAAGGTCCTTGAATTTGAAGTTAACCAAGGTGTGGGAACCCTGAAATAGTGAGTGCATTTTTTTTATTACTCGCTTTTGTGTTTTGCTTCCCTCCGCCAATTTACACTAGCATGAAAAGCGTGTATCGACCGATGGAGGAAAGCCTTGCTTTGCCCTCCAATATAAGGGTGTGACGTTACTTGAAAACTATGAACCGCACTTTATACAAAGCAGCTTCACAGTAGGAAAATAACGATCAGTGAGGTAAACTTCATCAAATCAGTCAGCTGTTTCAGTAGATCTGATCAACAGTTCCAGTCCTGTCGTGTTGTCCAGTGGACTGAGGATTGTTCTGTGTTTGCAGCGTGTGGAAGATCAGCGGTGGTGTGCTCATCCTGTTGGTGTGTGCCATCAACATGTACTTCGTGGTGGTGTACGTGACGGCTCTCAACAGCACCATCCTCTACGTCTTCTCTGCCCTCCTCTCCATCGCATATCTGAGCTTCGTCATCTATCTGGTGAGATCATGCGCAGTGTCTGAACTCTAGACTCAGTGCATCCTTCATTTGAATGGCTCAGTTGTGCAGATCCTGCAGGTCAGCAGTTCGTCAGATGAAGTTTTAGACATCAATATTCCATCATATCCAGTGACAGAGTAAGAACATCTGGAGCTGCGAGGTTTCTCTTTATAACACGCGTGATCAGCTGCCAGTGAGAGTCTGTATTAAATAGGGCTGGGATAATATATCGATGCATCGCGATTCGTGGATCGATTCCAATTCGATTCTGAGCTTAGTGTTTAACAGCAGACGGCGCTCTGGGCTAGTGTTTAACAGCAGACGGCGCTCTGGGCTAGTGTTTAACAGCAGACGGCGCTCTGGGCTAGTGTTTAACAGCAGACGGCGCTCTGGGCTAGTGTTTAACAGCAGAGGGCGCTCTGGGCTAGTGTTTAACAGCAGACGGCGCTCTGGGCTAGTGTTTAACAGCAGACGGCGCTCTGGGCTAGTGTTTAACAGCAGACGGCGCTCTGGGCTAGTGTTTAACAGCAGAGGGTGCTCTAGGCTAGTGTTTAACAGCAGACGGCGCTCTGGGCTAGTGTTTAACAGCAGAGGGCGCTCTGGGCTAGTGTTTAACAGCGGACGGCGCTCTGGGCGCTCTAGGCTAGTGTTTAACAGCAGACGGCGCTCTGGGCTAGTGTTTAACAGCAGACGGCGCTCTGGGCTAGTGTTTAACAGCAGACGGCGCTCTGGGCTAGTGTTTAACAGCAGACGGCGCTCTGGGCTAGTGTTTAACAGCAGACGGCGCTCTGGGCTAGTGTTTAACAGCAGACGGCGCTCTGGGCTAGTGTTTAACAGCAGAGGGTGCTCTAGGCTAGTGTTTAACAGCAGACGGCGCTCTGGGCTAGTGTTTAACAGCGGAGGGCGCTCTGGGCTAGTGTTTAACAGCAGACGGCGCTCTGGGCGCTCTAGGCTAGTGTTTAACAGCAGACGGCGCTCTGGGCTAGTGTTTAACAGCAGACGGCGCTCTGGGCTAGTGTTTAACAGCGGACGGCGCTCTGGGCTAGTGTTTAACAGCGGACGGCGCTCTGGGCTAGTGTTTAACAGCGGAGGGCGCTCTGGGCTAGTGTTTAACAGCGGAGGGCGCTCTGGGCTAGTGTTTAACAGCGGAGGGCGCTCTGGGCTAGTGTTTAACAGCGGACGGCGCTCTGGGCTAGTGTTTAACAGCGGACGGCGCTCTGGGCTAGTGTTTAACAGCGGAGGGCGCTCTGGGCTAGTGTTTAACAGCAGAGGGTGCTCTAGGCTAGTGTTTAACAGCAGACGGCGCTCTGGGCTAGTGTTTAACAGCAGAGGGTGCTCTAGGCTAGTGTTTAACAGCGGACGGCGCTCTGGGCTAGTGTTTAACAGCAGAGGGCGCTCTGGGCTAGTGTTTAACAGCGGAGGGCGCTCTGGGCTAGTGTTTAACAGCAGACGGCGCTCTAGGCTAGTGTTTAACAGCGGATGGCGCTCTGGGCGCTCTGGGCTAGTGTTTAACAGCAGACGGCGCTCTGGGCTAGTGTTTAACAGCAGAGGGCGCTCTGGGCTAGTGTTTAACAGCAGACGGCGCTCTGGGCTAGTGTTTAACAGCGGATGGCGCTCTGGGCGCTCTGGGCTAGTGTTTAACAGCAGACGGCGCTCTGGGCTAGTGTTTAACAGCAGACGGCGCTCTGGGCTAGTGTTTAACAGCGGACGGCGCTCTGGGCTAGTGTTTAACAGCAGACGGCGCTCTGGGCTAGTGTTTAACAGCGGATGGCGCTCTGGGCGCTCTGGGCTAGTGTTTAACAGCGGAGGGCGCTCTGGGCTAGTGTTTAACAGCAGAGGGCACTCTGGGCTAGTGTTTAACAGCAGACGGCGCTCTGGGCTAGTGTTTAACAGCGGATGGCGCTCTGGGCGCTCTGGGCTAGTGTTTAACAGCAGACGGCGCTCTGGGCTAGTGTTTAACAGCGGACGGCGCTCTGGGCTAGTGTTTAACAGCAGACGGCGCTCTGGGCTAGTGTTTAACAGCAGACGGCGCTCTGGGCTAGTGTTTAACAGCAGACGGCGCTCTGGGCTAGTGTTTAACAGCAGACGGCGCTCTGGGCTAGTGTTTAACTGCGGAGGGCGCTCTGGGCTAGTGTTTAACAGCAGACGGCGCTCTGGGCTAGTGTTTAACAGCGGAGGGCGCTCTGGGCTAGTGTTTAACAGCGGAGGGCGCTCTGGGCTAGTGTTTAACAGCAGACGGCGCTCTGGGCTAGTGTTTAACAGCAGAGGGCGCTCTAGGCTAGTGTTTAACAGCGGAGGGCGCTCTGGGCTAGTGTTTAACAGCGGAGGGCGCTCTGGGCTAGTGTTTAACAGCAGAGGGCGCTCTAGGCTAGTGTTTAACAGCGGAGGGCGCTCTGGGCTAGTGTTTAACAGCAGACGGCGCTCTGGGCTAGTGTTTAACAGCGGACGGCGCTCTGGGCTAGTGTTTAACAGCGGACGGCGCTCTGGGCTAGTGTTTAACAGCGGACGGCGCTCTGGGCGCTCTAGGCTAGTGTTTAACAGCAGACGGCGCTCTAGGCTAGTGTTTAACAGCAGACGGCGCTCTGGGCTAGTGTTTAACAGCGGAGGGCGCTCTGGGCTAGTGTTTAACAGCAGACGGCGCTCTGGGCTAGTGTTTAACAGCAGACGGCGCTCTGGGCTAGTGTTTAACAGCGGAGGGCGCTCTGGGCTAGTGTTTAACAGCGGAGGGCGCTCTGGGCTAGTGTTTAACAGCAGACGGCGCTCTGGGCTAGTGTTTAACAGCAGACGGCGCTCTGGGCTAGTGTTTAACAGCGGAGGGCGCTCTGGGCTAGTGTTTAACAGCGGAGGGCGCTCTGGGCTAGTGTTTAACAGCAGACGGCGCTCTGGGCTAGTGTTTAACAGCAGACGGCGCTCTGGGCTAGTGTTTAACAGCGGAGGGCGCTCTGGGCTAGTGTTTAACAGCGGAGGGCGCTCTGGGCTAGTGTTTAACAGCAGACGGCGCTCTGGGCTAGTGTTTAACAGCAGACGGCGCTCTGGGCTAGTGTTTAACAGCGGAGGGCGCTCTGGGCTAGTGTTTAACAGCAGACGGCGCTCTGGGCTAGTGTTTAACAGCAGACGGCGCTCTGGGCTAGTGTTTAACAGCGGAGGGCGCTCTGGGCTAGTGTTTAACAGCAGACGGCGCTCTGGGCTAGTGTTTAACAGCGGAGGGCGCTCTGGGCTAGTGTTTAACAGCAGACGGCGCTCTGGGCTAGTGTTTAACAGCGGAGGGCGCTCTGGGCTAGTGTTTAACAGCAGACGGCGCTCTGGGCTAGTGTTTAACAGCGGACGGCGCTCTGGGCTAGTGTTTAACAGCAGAGGGCGCTCTGGGCTAGTGTTTAACAGCGGACGGCGCTCTGGGCTAGTGTTTAACAGCAGAGGGCGCTCTAGGCTAGTGTTTAACAGCGGAGGGCGCTCTGGGCTAGGCGCTCTGGGCTAGTGTTTAACAGCAGAGGGCGCTCTAGGCTAGTGTTTAACAGCGGAGGGCGCTCTGGGCTAGTGTTTAACAGCGGACGGCGCTCTGGGCTAGTGTTTAACAGCAGAGGGCGCTCTAGGCTAGTGTTTAACAGCGGAGGGCGCTCTGGGCTAGTGTTTAACAGCGGAGGGCGCTCTAGGCTAGTGTTTAACAGCAGAGGGTGCTCTAGGCTAGTGTTTAACAGCAGACGGCGCTCTGGGCTAGTGTTTAACAGCGGACGGCGCTCTGGGCTAGTGTTTAACAGCGGACGGCGCTCTGGGCTAGTGTTTAACAGCGGACGGCGCTCTGGGCTAGTGTTTAACAGCGGACGGCGCTCTGGGCGCTCTGGGCTAGTGTTTAACAGCGGACGGCGCTCTGGGCGCTCTGGGCTAGTGTTTAACAGCGGACGGCGCTCTGGGCTAGTGTTTAACAGCAGAGGGCGCTCTGGGCTAGTGTTTAACAGCAGACGGCGCTCTGGGCTAGTGTTTAACAGCGGACGGCGCTCTGGGCTAGTGTTTAACAGCGGAGGGCGCTCTGGGCGCTCTGGGCTAGTGTTTAACAGCGGACGGCGCTCTGGGCGCTCTGGGCTAGTGTTTAACAGCGGACGGCGCTCTGGGCTAGTGTTTAACAGCGGAGGGCGCTCTGGGCTAGTGTTTAACAGCGGACGGCGCTCTGGGCTAGTGTTTAACAGCAGGGAACAGCGGAGGGCGCTCTGGGCTAGTGTTTAACAGCGGAGGGCGCTCTGGGCTAGTGTTTAACAGCGGAGGGCGCTCTGGGCTAGTGTTTAACAGCGGACGGCGCTCTGGGCTAGTGTTTAACAGCGGGAGGGCGCTCTGGGCTAGTGTTTAACAGCGGACGGCGCTCTGGGCTAGTGTTTAACAGCGGACGGCGCTCTGGGCTAGTGTTTAACAGCGGACGGCGCTCTGGGCTAGTGTTTAACAGCGGACGGCGCTCTGGGCTAGTGTTTAACAGCGGACGGCGCTCTGGGCTAGTGTTTAACAGCGGAGGGCGCTCTGGGCTAGTGTTTAACAGCGGAGGGCGCTCTGGGCTAGTGTTTAACAGCGGAGGGCGCTCTGGGCTGGTGTTTAACAGCGGAGGGCGCTCTGGGCTGGTGTTTAACAGCGGAGGGCGCTCTGGGCTAGTGTTTAACAGCGGAGGGCGCTCTGGGCTGGTGTTTAACAGCGGACGGCGCTCTGGGCTAGTGTTTAACAGCGGACGGCGCTCTGGGCTAGTGTTTAACAGCGGACGGCGCTCTGGGCTAGTGTTTAACAGCGGACGGCGCTCTGGGCTAGTGTTTAACAGCGGAGGGCGCTCTAGGCTAGTGTTTAACAGCGGACGGCGCTCTGGGCTAGTGTTTAACAGCGGACGGCGCTCTGGGCTAGTGTTTAACAGCGGAGGGCGCTCTGGGCTAGTGTTTAACAGCGGACGGCGCTCTGGGCTAGTGTTTAACAGCGGACGGCGCTCTGGGCTAGTGTTTAACAGCAGACGGCGCTCTGGGCTAGTGTTTAACAGCAGAGGGCGCTCTAGGCTAGTGTTTAACAGCGGAGGGCGCTCTGGGCTGGTGTTTAACAGCGGACGGCGCTCTGGGCTAGTGTTTAACAGCGGACGGCGCTCTGGGCTAGTGTTTAACAGCGGACGGCGCTCTGGGCTAGTGTTTAACAGCGGACGGCGCTCTGGGCTAGTGTTTAACAGCGGAGGGCGCTCTAGGCTAGTGTTTAACAGCGGACGGCGCTCTGGGCTAGTGTTTAACAGCGGACGGCGCTCTGGGCTAGTGTTTAACAGCGGAGGGCGCTCTGGGCTAGTGTTTAACAGATTACGGCTGTTTCTAAAGCACACACTTCATCTGCGGTTTACATTTACATTTATGCATTTGGCAGACGCTTTTATCCAAAGCGACTTGCATTGCATTTCAAGGTTCACACATTCACATTCTTAACAATTCTTGCTTTCCCTGGGAATCGAACCCATGACCTCAGCGTTGCAAGCGCCAGTGCTCTGCTGTTTGAGCTACAGGAAAGCTAAAAACTAAAATCATTTCTGCTGTTAAAACCGAAGCTCAGAATCGAGAGAGAGAGAATCGCGATGCATTCGGAGAAATTTGGAATCGATCCAGAATCATTTCTTGATTCATTCAAAATCGATTTATTGCCCCAGCCCTAGTATTAAAGTTGTTCGAGTTTGAACTGGATTTGACACACTAGGCTTTTTGCTGTACGTCTCATGTTTGCTGGGAGTCAGGAAAGTCTGTGCAGAATTCCCTTATATGGGCGTCTCTTAAGACATGCATCGCTCATTTAAAATACTACAAATTCATTAAGAAGTAATTAATTTGCATATGTGCATGTTGTGAATCAGGTGGGAGTCTTTGGATGATCAGTCATTAGTGGGTGAGAGCCGTGGTCATGTGTGCCGCTTCTTCTGTCCTCAGGTCTGGATCTGTCTGATCGCTCTCGGCGTCTCTCGTCTGGACTTCAGAGGAACGGTTCAGTTTCCACCAGCCGTTCTGATCGACGAACAGCCAGAGCTCGATTCCTGAACCAAACGCATGATCGCATCCAAAGTATGAACGTTTGTTCTTCTAATGTGAGGAACGTCCATACTGTGACAAACAGTACAATCCAAATATTTGTTTCTTTTCCTGTGTTTCCTTTCCTGATCCGTGGCTCTTTTCCTTTGCCACGTTTTATAGATCTACTATTGTAGGTCTGGCAGAACCGATAGAGTAGATCTACTGAAATAAGTTATTTACTGCAACAGCTGCATAAATATGCATTTAAAATAATGAATTACTGAAGTGACAGAAGAACAGTCTGTGAAGATAATTCAACCGTACAAAGTCAGTTTATGACTCACTAACTTACTAATGATGAACGGCAGACTGGATGATTTCAACAGTTATTTAAAGGTTCTTACATATTTGTTGTTTTTGTTAACATGAATAAACCGATGAAGTGTTTTATGACCTGTAGTAATATTTTCACACTAAAACGTGTGTTTTAAGTAAATGGCTGAATCAAAGAAGAACGAGTATCTATTTTATTGAAGGAACGGCACAAACAGCATCAGCTCATGAATCCTGTCGTCTGACAGTCTTAATCTGGGCTGAAATCAAACGTTCTGCTTCTCGTTTCCGTCAATAAAATATTCATCATTTTCATTGAATCATTTCACATCCATGCTGATTGTGCATGAATACTTAAAACCTTCATCTGTTTAGTCAACAGATTTTCTGCCTTCATTTGACAGTATAACACCAGTGAGGCCGTAATGCAGATGATTCAGCTTTTCAGAAACCTTTCAAGAAGCCACAAAAGTGCCTTTAAATCAATTCGACAAACTGCTCCTTTCCATGTCATATTCTACAGTCTTGTCATTCTGAAGTTTCGTCTCATTCATGTTTGTGCTCTGAAATGCCAGTCGTGATGACTTTAATTTACCGTTTCTCTCGTAATAACAGATGTGAGTTATTGTGGCGTAACCCGTGTTTCGTTCTGGTGTTTGTTTTAAACACATTCCATGCTGTGAAACATGAAGAATGGCTGAGATGTATTTATGTTTGCGAGACGTGATCCGAATGCCCTGATGTACATGATTGACACTGTACATGCTGACAAACGAATAAAAGTCCAAAATATCACCAGCTTCAAGTTTGATGTCAGATGTTTTATTGCTGCAGAAACAACAATTGAGGCAGAACTGTGTGAATCTGCAGAAACATATTGTGTGCAAACAGACCAGATTGTGCAGTAACTGTCCAGCAATGAAGGGAAAATCATGTTTCAATTAAACAAATATAGCCTATACATACAAGTACCTGACAATATGAAGTCCACCGTCAACTAAATAATAAGTATATATAATAGTAATAATAAAATAAGTGGGATCTTTTTTTGCTTTGTTAGTCTGTCTTCATATGCAAGTATGCATACATTACTGAGATGTTAATACACTGTGTGCATAAAGTTCTGTTTCTTGTGGCACGGAGACGAGAGTGTGAGTTAAACGGACCTCAGGCAATGACCTGTCAAACGCATCATCACTTCACATGATGTTTATACCATAAATAAACCTGGTAGTTTAGTACAGCAACACGAGTACTTTACATGTGCGTTAGTCAACACATCAAAACACGTGCCCTTCTTTTAAAGCACTACAAAAGATTATTAAGACATGATTTAAAGGTGTGTTAAGAAGCAGTAATGAACATGTACAGCTAAAAGGCCTTTTATTTCATTGATAAAAGTACAGTTTAAGAAACATGGGCTTGAAGTGCACATTTAAGAGTTAAGTGCACTTCTTTTTCACAAGGGTGGTGTATATAAGCCTCCCTGATGCCTGTGAGATCAGCTGTCTGGAGGTTTCTGAGTCTAGAAGTCAGTAGTTCAGTAAGCGATCATGATGAACTAGAGTCCGGTCTGGTGTAAAGCCTCGTCAGGAACAGTGAATCTCTCGGCTTCAGCGTCAGCACGTGTTCTGAGACTTACTGAGTCTCCATCATGTTCACTCATTCACACACGTTTGGCAGATGCTTTTATCTAAAGAGTCTTTCACTGCCGTAAAACTGCATCATGATGTCTGACAGATGTCTAGATGAACGCAGTATCAACAGAGCATTTCAGACTCGACTCTGCAGTTTGCACTTAATGAGGATTTCCGGCATGGCCGTCGTCTGTTTTGTGCTGTTTTAGTAATCTTGCTGTGAATCATCACTGGACATGTGAATTAAGCTGTAATAAGACAGAAACAGTCACTCAGTCACCTCAAATACTCATCAATGCTTTAGTCTGTAAGCCTATTAGTTGTCATGGTGGTTAATGGATGTGTTGCGTAGGTTCGTCCCTGATGACATGACCAGCACTTTAATGGCAGATCTGTGTTTTATCCCTCTGTGTGTGTGTGTGTGTGTGTGTGTGTGTGTGTGTGTGTGTGTGTGTGTTCAGGCTTCAGCTGACTGGTTCAGCTAGTATGGAAACTTATTATGGAAGCTTGTTTCACAGCTGAAAAGGAACATTCTCAGTACTTAAGCTATAATGGGAACGGTAGCAAAACATTCTCCGAATTTTTTGTTTGTTTGCTGGTTTCCACATGAAAAGATAATTGCTACTTTTTATCTCAAAATGATGACTTTTTTCTTACAATGGCAAGTTTAAATCTCAAAATTCTGAGAGAAAAGGTCATTCTGACTTTTTTTCTCGCAATTCTGAGTTTATATCTAAATAACAGAAATTCTGAATTGCGAGGAAAAGTCTGTTTGCATGAGTTCTCGTTCATTTTTATTTGCTATGGTTTCTAATTGAGTTACACATCTGTTCCCTGTTCTGTTAATGATCTTCCCTTGTGTATTTAAGTCTTAGGGGCCGTTTACACTACACTGTTTTCAACTAAAAATGGAAGACTTTTTGTGCGTTTTGGCCGTTCATTTACACGACAACAGCGTTTTGGTGGCATGAAAACGCAAACTTGAAAACAGGTTTTTGAAAGCGACACTCTTATCATCTCTGTGTGAACTACTGTGAAACTGTGAAAACGGTGACGTCATGCACATGCGTAGTACGTTTGCAGTCTATAGGCTTTTTTTTGCAAATATAGATATAGATATTAACAGTAAGAAATACGGACATCATCACAAGTGGTTATAAGAATTACACAAATCAACACAATATAACATTTTGTCATCCTGAAAAATGGAAGGTTCCTTACAACAGACTCGATAGCTGGATAGAAAAATGGATTCACCTGCTGTACGCCTGCTTTTGCTGGAGAAAGGAGATCGCTCCCTCGAGGACCACATCAGGGACTTTCTAGATCTGTGTGCCTCACACACTCACCAGGCCTGCCCACGAACGTTCCTCTGGGAGTTTCCCTGCTTATGTGGAGTGGGTGCTGGTCAAGTCAAGTCACCTTTATGTAACCCTTTTTACAATACAGATTGTATCAGAGCAGCTTTACAGAGATAACAGGAAAATAATGCAACAAAGTTTGTTTCTAGAAGAAAATAGCGGCACAGTCCAGCTTAAGTAAGTTCAGTGAGGGTTAATTGTTGTTGTAAAGAAGTATATATATATAGCCGCTCTGGAGAAAACCGTGATGTCATTGTCCAGTTCAGTTCTCATATAATGGTGTCAATGCAGGCAGATCAATAATATTGTTGAATATTTAATTAATTAATTAATTCCCCAATTAAGCAGCCAAAAGCCAGAGGCAAAAAAGGCGAATGGAGAAAGAAACCTTGGGAGAAACCAGGCTCAGTCTGGGCCAGTTCTCCTCTGGCCAACACAACAGTGTATGATTATGATTTGTGAGAGGGGGGTGGACTCTGCTGGTCCAAAATAATTCTCCGTTCACCATCTGCCTCGCAGAGGAGGCCAGCACCAGCCCCACTCCAGCCCCAGAGCCCAGCCAGCCGTCAACCACAGTCTGATCCCGAGCCCACCACGAAACCAGTGCCAGAGCCAACGCCTGAGCCCAACTTTATCCCAGAGCCCGAGCTCAGCAGGTCAGAACCAGGTACGAGAGCCGGCAACATCGTCTGTTCCTGTGGCCATTCTCATGGTTTGGAGCACCGGCCATACTCCCACCACAGAGGATGTGTATGCCCAGTCCAACTCCACTTCGGCCACTCGTCACCGCACTCCACCTCGGCCACTCGTCACCCTGCCTCCACCTCGGCCACTCGTCACCCTGGCTCCACCTCGGCCACTCGTCACCACGGCTCCACCTCGGCCAGTCGTCACCCAACTCCACTTCGGCCACTCGTCACCCTGCCTCCACTTCGGCCACTCGTCACCCTGCCTCCACCTCGGCCACTCGTCACCCTGCCTCTACCTCGGCCACTCGTCACCCTGGCTCCACCTCGGCCAATCGTCACCACGGCTCCACTTCGGCCACTCGTCACCGCACTCCACCTCGGCCACTCGTCACCACGGCTCCACTTCGGCCACTCGTCACCGCACTCCACTTCGGCCACTCGTCACCCTGCCTCCACCTCGGCCACTCGTCACCCTGCCTCTACCTCGGCCACTCGTCACCCTGGCTCCACCTCGGCCACTCGTCACCACGGCTCCACCTCGGCCACTCGTCACCACGGCTCCACTTCGGCCACTCGTCACCGCACTCCACCTCGGCCACTCGTCACCACGGCTCCACTTCGGCCACTCGTCACCGCACTCCACCTCGGCCACTCGTCACCCTGGCTCCACCTCGGCCAGTCGTCACCCAACTTCACTTCGGCCACTCGTCACCGCACTCCACCTCGGCCACTCGTCACCCTGGCTCCACCTCGGCCACTCGTCACCACGGCTCCACCTCGGCCAGTCGTCACCCAACTCCACTTCGGCCACTCGTCACCGCACTCCACCTCGGCCACTCGTCACCCTGCCTCTACCTCGGCCACTCGTCACCCTGGCTCCACCTCGGCCACTCGTCACCACGGCTCCACCTCGGCCACTCGTCACCACGGCTCCACTTCGGCCACTCGTCACCGCACTCCACCTCGGCCACTCGTCACCCTGGCTCCACCTCGGCCACTCGTCACCGCACTCCACCTCGGCCAGTCGTCACCCAACTTCACTTCGGCCACTCGTCACCGCACTCCACCTCGGCCACTCGTCACCCTGCCTCCACCTCGGCCACTCGTCACCCTGGCTTCACCTCGGCCACTCGTCACCACGGCTCCACCTCGGCCAGTCGTCACCCAACTCCACTTCGGCCACTCGTCACCGCACTCCACCTCGGCCACTCGTCACCCTGGCTCCACCTCGGCCACTCGTCACCCTGGCTCCACCTCGGCCACTTGTCACCACGGCTCCACCACGGCCACTCGCCACCCTGCCTCCACCTCGGCCACTCGTCACCCAACTCCACTTCGGCCACTCGTCACCCAACTCCACTTCGGCCACTCGTCACCGCATTCCACCTCGGCCACTCGTCACTGCCACTCCACCTCGGCCACTCGTCACCCTGCCTCAACCTCGGCCACTCGTCACCGCATTCCACCTCGGCCACTCGTCACCGCATTCCACCTCGGCCACTCGTCACTGCCACTCCACCTCGGCCACTCGTCACCCTGGCTCCACCTCGGCCACTCGTCACCCTGCCTCAACCTCGGCCACTCGTCACCACGGCTCCACCTCGGCCAGTCGTCACCCAACTCCACTTCGGCCACTCGTCACCGCACTCCACCGCGGCCACTCGTCACCCTGCCTCCACCTCGGCCACTCGTCACTGCCGCTCCACCTCGGCCACTCGTCACCCTGCCTCCACCTCGGCCACTCGTCACCCTGCCTCCACCTCGGCCACTCGTCACCCTGCCTCCACCTCGGCCACTCGTCACACTGCCTCCACCTCGGCCAGTCGTCACCCAACTCCACTTCGGCCACTCGTCACCACACTCCACCTCGGCCACTCGTCACCCTGCCTCCACCTCGGCCAGTCGTCACCCAACTCCACTTCGGCCACTCGTCACCGCACTCCACCTCGGCCACTCTTCACCCTGTCTCCACCTCGGCCAGTCGTCACCCAACTCCACTTCGGCCACTCGTCACCGCACTCCACCTCGGCCACTCGTCACCCTGCCTCCACCTCGGCCACTCGTCACCCTGGCTCCTCCTCGGCCACTCGTCACCACGGCTCCACCTCGGCCAGTCGTCACCCAACTCCACTTCGGCCACTCGTCACCACACTCCACCTCGGCCACTCTTCACCCTGTCTCCACCTCGGCCAGTCGTCACCCAACTCCACTTCGGCCACTCGTCACCGCACTCCACCTCGGCCACTCGTCACCCTGCCTCTACCTCGGCCACTCGTCACCCTGGCTCCTCCTCGGCCACTCGTCACCACGGCTCCACCTCGGCCAGTCGTCTCCCAACTCCACTTCGGCCACTCGTCACCGCACTCCACCTCGGCCACTCGTCACCGCACTCCACCTCGGCCACTCGTCACCCTGGTTCCACCTCAGCCTCTCGTCACCCTGGCTTCACCTCGGCCTCTCGTCACCCTGGCTTCACCTTGGCCACTCATCACCCTGGCTCCACCTCGGCCTCTCGTCACTCATCACCCTGGCTCTACCTTGGCCACTCGTCACCCCAACTCCACCTCGGCCACTCGTCACCCCAACTCCACCTCGGCCACTCGTCACCCCGGCTCCACCTCTGCCACTCGTCACCCTAGCTTCACCTTGGCCACTCGTCACCCCAACTCCACCTTGGCCACTCGTCACCCCGGCTCCACCTCGACCACTCGTCACCCCAACTCCACCTCGACCACTCGTCACCCCAACTCCACCTCGACCACTCGTCACCCCGGCTCCACCTCGACCACTCGTCACCCCAACTCCACCTCGGCCACTCGTCACCCCTGGCTCCACCTCGACCACTCGTCACCCCAAGTCCACCTCGACCACTCGTCACCCCGGCTTCACCTCGGCCACCCTGAGGTTTCCCTCTGCTAGCCTCTCCTCTGTCACGATCTTTCCAGATCCGCGTCCTCCTCCGGAGTTACTGTAATGGTCTTGTTTATTCTGTTTTGGTTTCATTTTCATTCTTTTCCATGTTCCTGTTTGCCTGAGTTCTCGTTCCTTGTTAGTTGCTAAGTTTCTAATTGAGTTACACACCTGTTCCCTGTTCTGTTTATGATCTTTCCATGAGTATTTAAGTCCTTAGTTTTTTTCCCATAGCCATTCAAAAGTTGGTGTGTATTCTACTAAAGAAACATTTTTGAAAGCATTTAAAACAAAAACAGTATATTAAAATCACATTCTCCAGTATCAGTCGTTCTGCTGTCTTTGAGATAAATGTTAATGAATCGAGACTCCAGGACCTCAATCATATCAGATATATTTTCACATGAGTATCTTATTACTATAGCAGTAAAATAGTAATTACTATAGTATATTATGACTCTCTGATGTCTTTAATGACTTTAATGAAATTATTTTGTGTCATTGAGAACTGGCAGAGTGTCATTGATTGATATGAGCAAAGAAAGAGCTGGCCAATGTATTGGGAGTGTGTTTGCTGATCTAGATTTAATAAATATGTTCATCCCTGAGTTCCTGTGGGATCCATAATACAGACCATCACCAAATCCCCAGCATAACAGATGGACCATCGAACACTCATTAGTCTCTGGAGTCACACACTTTCTGTATATAAGGACAGTTGCCACGGCCGTTCGAAAGCTTGGCCAGATTGGCTCCACGTACACCATAAAACTAGTGCAGATCCACATGAGCAGAGCCTGAACTAGTCAAACTGCAGTGATGGATGCAGGTGTGTGGTTGGTGATAGGCGTACTGCTGGTGATGACTGATATGAGCCAGTCCATCCCGAAAGATGACGTGCTGGAGCAGAGCAAACACCTGCTGGAATCACGTGAGGACTCCGACGGGAACATGCTGGAGAGTCGAGGGGTAAAAGACACACACAACATTCAGTAATGATCTGTTCATCTAATCCTGCTGTAAAAGTTAAGTAGTGCCACACTGTACTGCTATTTTTAGGGCAGTAACTCAAAAAAAGAAGTCTTGTATGTAATGATGAAGTTTAGTCATATAACATACTCAAATTATAATCAAGTACTTTACATGTGCTTGAGTATGTTAGTCAACACAGCAAAATAAGTGGTGTTCTTTAAAGCATGACAAAATGTTATTTAAACAATGATTAAAAATGTACTTGAAAGTAACATTTTATTTTGACTATTACACTAGTGCACTTTTTAAATGTTAATGTTATATTATATTAACTTTATTATTTTAAAAGAAAAAATAACTTTTACCACAATACCTTTAAAAGAACCAATCAAACTAATAAAAGTACCAAGACATCTTGTTTCTTGTTGGATGGTATAATTCACATGTCATTTGAAACCTATTCAAATACTGTTTGGATCATCAGAAGCAGCCGATAGATTCTTATGGCTATGAAATGTGGTCTGCAAAGTTCTCTAAATTAAAAGGACGTTCACCACAGCTCGTTTCTGTAGCATACTTGACCGACATTCAAATAAAAGAGCACCTGGCCAATCTGAAATACTGAGTAACATCAGTGTTTGTGAAGAAACAGAGATGGTGATGATGACTGTGTTATTGATATGTATCAGGCCACTGAGGAGCAGATGGATCATCTACTGGAGGATCGTCTTCTGGTAGAAATGTTGCGGTCTTTACTCCACGACTCTCAGAGATATGAACGCAACCCTTCAGTGCTGCACCAGCCCCAGCGGTGCGTATATTTCAACCAGCCACAGCACATAATCTTTAAAGTAACCATCTTAAATTATAATGATGTCATCCAGGTAAAAGCTCATGAGTTGTTTTTTTGTGTAACTGTGAAACATTCTATTCTTGTCACACTGGTCAAGTACTGAATAATATGATATGTTGTTACTCAAACAGTCATCATATATGTATTCTTACTACAAATTTTATTTATTCATTAGTAAATGATTTTAAACTTGCCACAGTCTTAGTGATTCAAAAAGAGGCAATAACATGAGAAATGCAACCGCTTTATTGATGTAGCGGTGGTAGGAAAACATGCAGGAAGGTCTCAGTGATGTAAGAAGAGGAAGGGGCCCAAGACCGAACCCTGAGGTACCCCAGCGGTTAGTTGACGTGGCGTAGGCGCCTCTCACCACCGAGACAGCATAAGTGCATCGCTTGTTCAGCTGTTCTTTAATATTGTACACCAGTTTTAACATGTAAATGAGTGTTGAAGATTGTGGTCCATAATATTCTCTGGCATTAAAGAGACAAAAATATTCACTTTGAGTCAACGCTGGCATTATTCTTCTGCTTTCCAGGTTTGGTCGGGGGGCTCGGAGTGGCTTGCCCACAGAGGAAAGGATACAGTCTCGGGACTGGGAGACGGTTCCCGGACAGATATGGAGCATGGCTGTGCCACAAAGATTTGGCAAAAAATAACACCAAGCCATCATAAAAATTGAGTGATGGCTTCAGAGTATTGTATAAATAGAAAGGTGAATTATTTGATCAGAAACATCTAAAAGCATTTAATTAATTTCTGTCTCCACTACATTCCAAAATAAAAGTCAGCTCTTCTTTGCATTTCATGAAAAATGTGATAGTAATTATAACACATCAAAACAATAATATTTAAGTGTAGTAATTGTTTAATAAGTTCTGTATAAGTGTGAGGGCATGTTTTGATTTTGAATCCATTGTACTTCATAATCATTGAATGTGTTGTGTAGTGTATTTTCTGTGTATAAATAAATGATCAGCTCTGCTTGTTGAGAGACATTTCTGGTGGTTCTTGTTCTTGACATTTTGTCAACAGTATTGGTTGAGCTTTTTATTTATTTTATTTTATTTTTATGCAGTGCAGGTAATTGTAATCACAAAGGAGAAGGAATAGATCAAGCTCTATTTCATCTGTGATTCAAGACAAGATAACCTCATTTAGTCTGGTGCACATGTTAAACAACCCCAATATGCTGAAGAATCAACATGATCTTTCTGAAACGTAAGTCAAGTCAAGTCACCTTTATTTATATAGCGCTTTTTATAATACAGATTGTTTTAAAGCAGCTTTACAGTGAAAACAGGAAAATAATGCAACAGTTTGTTTCTGCTGTACAGCAGATCTAGAAGAAAATGGCATCATGGTCCAGCTAAAGTAAGTTCAGTAATGGTTAATTTTTGTTTTAAAAAAAGTTATTAATTTAGTTAATTTATGTATATAGCTGCTCTGGAGAAAACAGTGATGTCATTGTCCAGCTCAGTTCAGTTCTTATATAATGGTGTCAATGCAGGAGATCAATAATATTGTTGAATATTAAATGTCCCCAACTAAGCAAGCCAAAAGCCAAAGGCGACAAAGGCAACAGTGGCAGGAACTAAAACTCCATCAGTGACAGGATGGAGAAAAAAGCCTTGGGAGAACCCAGACTCAGTCGCTCAGTTCTCCTCTGGCCAACGAACAAACGGTGTATGATTATGATTCAGGCAGCATTACAGGTCAGAAGTCAGATTGGATCAACACATTCAGAATATTATCCAGTTCCATCTGGTTTAAGATTGAAGTCATGCCGGTATGGAGACGAGTTAGATGAGTCGATGTGACGTGTCGATGAGACCTTCACAGGGGAGAGTCTAGTTGACACAATCTCTACTGACACTCTGTTGTGTTTGGTAAGGATCACACTGAGGGAGTAGCATCAACTTATCGTAACTTTTACTTCCATCTCACTGTCTTTTCAGACCCAAGTAAATGAACGCATACATTCGTCAGGCATAACAGAATGATTCAGCACAATCAAACTCTGTGCATCACTGAACACAAACTCAATGCATTATTAAACCCCACTTGAGAGAACACAACATTCCCCCCTCCTACGGGTTTTCAAACATGAAATGTTGACACAAAGTCCTGTAAGTGCCCCGGCCGAGAACGAGTGCAAACAGGCCGCGGTGAAAGATGAGGATGAGGCTGGGCAGCCTGTGATGGGCAAGCACACATCTCAGCTGGCAGGTTGATAGGGATGTCTGGACCCTGTGCAGGAGATATCTGAGGTGTCGGCTGAACCCTTGGTAGTGGTCCCTGAGGCATTGCTGGACTGAGCCTGTCGAGGGGAAAGTGGAGCTCGTGGCCAAGCATGAGGAAAGCTGGAGAGACCTCCGTTGTAGAGTGTTGGGTGGCCCTGTAGTGCAGCAGTGTGTGACGGATGGCCTGTGAGAAGGTCCATCCCTGGAACAGGTGTGCTCTGAGACTGTTTTTCAGCGACTGGTGGAAGCATTCGACGCCACCTTTAGCTTGGGGATGATAGTATGCCGTGCGGATGTGGCGAATACCCTTGTTTTTGAGGTATGAGGTGAACTCAGCTGCGAGATCAGCTGTGGGCCATTGTCAGTAGTGATAGTATTTGGGAGGCCCCAGCGGGAGAACAGAGAGTCCAGAAAGTGAATTATGACCAGAGAGATCATAGAGCCGGTGGCAATGAGCTCGGGCCATTTTGAGTGCAGGTCATGGACAACCACTAGGAAGCATTGGTGATGAGGAACTCCCTGTATCTCACCACATATGTCCAGCTGCAGGTGATCCCAGGGCTGTGATGGCCAAGCAAGAGGTTGTAAGGGTGGGGGGGCCTGGTGACCCATCTTACCGCTCAAGAGACAGGCGGCACAGTCTTTCACCAGGGCCTCAATGTCTTTATCTATCCCTGGCCACCAAACCCGGTCTCATGCTCTTTCAACTTCACAATACCCAGGTGGCCCTAATTAGCCAATGCCAAGACACGTGCATGTAGGGTGCTGGGGATGACTGTGCAGAGGCCGCGTGCCACACAGGTGTCGTTCCAGCAGGACAGCTCCTGCTTTATTCTGGAAAATGCTGCCAGCCCCTCCGATATCTCCTGAGGCCAGCCGTTCAGGACAGAGACACGGAGCTGAGAAAGAATCGGGTCCTGTTCAGATGCATCCTTCAGTTCTTGTAATGATACAACGGCCTGGAGGGGTGTGTGTAACATCTGCACAATGTCCCGTTCCACCTGGTCCGTGTCGGTGTGTGTGTGTGTATGGCAGGGTGGGGTGGAGTAGCGCGGGACAGTAGATCAGCCACAACATTGTCCCTGCCAGGGGTGAACTTCAGGTCAAAGAGGCAAAGATGGTCGGACCAGCGGTGTAGCCGCAGTGGTCTGTGGCCTGTCCCAGACGTAGAAAGCGGTGCAGTCAGGGCCTGCTGATCTGTCCTCAGGGTGAAGGAGCGGCCATAGAGATACAAGTGCCACCTCTCGCAGGCCCAGATGCAGGATAATGCTTCACGTTCCCCCACGAGTACCGCTGCTGATGGGCTTCTCCACGCCCCGCTGAGTCTGTGACAGCACCGCTCCTATGGCTGTGGCCGACGCATCGCAGGTCACCAAGGTGGGGCTAGAGATATCGAAATGAGCCAACACTGGAGCTGTGGTGAGCTGCACCTTGAGCGCCCGCTCCGCCTCAGAGCATGCCCGTGACCATATCCAAGGCTCATCCTTATGCAGCAGAAGCCGTAGTGGGGCAGTGGTAGCAGAATAATGTGGGAGGAACTTTAGATAGTAGCCTGTCATGCCAAAGAAGGAGGCGACCTGTGCTGCCGAGCTGGGTTCGGGAATTGCCAGTAGAGCGTCTACATTTGACTGAAGTGAAATTAATAAAATTAAGTTTTATCCTAAAGTTACTTCTGAAACGAGTGTAAGAACTATATTAACTTTTTTTTTTTAATTAAGCAAATTCACATCAAACCATATCTTAATACACTCCTGCATCAAAGACTCACACAACATATTATTAACTGGTATATAATATGATTTTGTTGTTAATGTGAATGAATGCTCCACATTGATTCTTCTCACACTTGCAAATTAAAATCATTATTAGATTAATCTGATGAGATTAGATTCTTAGTAATATACTGTAATATTTCACAGTGATTGTGGACAATAACAATAAGTTACTCTATTACATCTGCTGTTTCTGTACTATTTTAAAGAGGCCATATTCTGCCCTTTTACACAGTCTTGATGTTTCAGGCTCTACTAGAGCAGGTTTTCCTGCTTGATTGTTGGTTATTCCCCCATATTCTCCATTGTTGCAGCTCCTCTCTTCCCAGTCTGTCAGTAACGCTCTGGGGGCCCAATTTTAACGATCTGAAACGCAAGTATCAAGCGCAAGTAATTTTGTGGGCGGATCTCGGAAATCTAAAATGTGTTGGTCTGAAGTAGCTTCATTACTCATAGGTGTGGTTTGGGCGTAACGTGAAATAAACCAATCAGAGCGTCATCTCACATTCCCTTTAAGAGCAGGTGTGCTTGTTCCATGGCGGTTTGCTATTATAATGGCGGATTTCCCAGGTGCACGCCAGGAGCGGTTCACAGCCGAGGAGACCGACGTTCTCGTCAGGGCCGTAAAACACAGAGAAGTGACATTGGGGATGGAGAAACACACCCATCGTATAATAATTTGGGTAAATGTGTAAGCTAGATTTATGCCTATTTTTTCACATCTTCATGGACACCACAATGATTTCCCTCGTGTGTTAATATTTTTCCTTGTAATAATGTATGATTTGCAAAAATGAAAAGTGCTGCGTCTGTGTAGATGAGATAAGCACAGTGCATGTACGTTGTGCACACGCTACATTATGGCCAAGCATGCGCCCTTAAAATAGCATCTGAATAACGCGCCACTGACTTTAGACGAGGTTTCTCCTGGTCTGTGGCGGAATTGTTTTCTGGAACTGCAAAATAGCACCAGGGAACGTTTGCGCCGGAACACGCCTCCTCTTTTCGCTGAACCGCCCCCGGGAGCGCAAGTTCATTCCCTAATTTACCGACGTGCGTCTGTGGAGGGAAAAGTCCGCTGTGTGTCGGGTGCAAAATAGGAATGAGACATGCGTCGCTGTACAAAGTCAATTGCGCTGGGTGTGAGATAGGGCCCTGGGTGTTTCTCTAACGGAAAGCTGCATATCTCGTCATCAAGCTTCACAGAAGGCCATTGGAATTCAGGAGTGGCAATGATCTCAGTCCATGTTACTTTGGAAACCAAAAGATAATTTTGTTATAATCTGAGGTAAATAGAAATGATGGTGGTAACACTTTACTTAAAGCACTGGCCACTGTATTAGGTACACACTGCTCGTAGCGGGTCAGACACACTTTTTCCTTCTGAACTGCCTTAATTCTTCATGGTAGAGATTCAGCTAGCTACTGGAAACATTCCTCTGAGATTCTGGTCCATAATGTCATGATATTATCAGTTGCTGCAGATTTATCAGCTGCACATCCCTGATGCAAATCTCCCATTCCTCCACATCCAAAGAGATCTGCTGACTGTGGAGACGTTTGAGTTTAGTGAACTCACTGTCATGTTCAAGAAACCAGTTTGAGATGATTCGAGCGTGATGATTCACTGTGGTCATAAAGGGTCATGGTCAGCAATACTCAGGTCTGGTAGAGAGGCCTAAAGTGAGGCAAGAAAACACCATTACACCAGCATCAGCCTGAACCGCTGACACAGGGCAAGATGATCCACGCTTCATGTTGTTCACTCCAGATTCTGGCCCTTCATCTGAATGTTGCAGCAGAAATCCAGACCCATCCGACCAGTTTTTCCAATTTTCTATTGTCCAGTTTCTGTGAGCCCGTGTGAATTATAGCCTTAGTTTCCTGTCCTCAGGTGACAGGAGTGGCTCTGGTGTGTGTGTGTGTGTGTGTATGTGTGTGTGGTTCGGGTGGTTCGAACGAACCCCCCCTCACTGCCAAAGGTCCAGAATTTAAGTCGTTTTTTTTTTTTTTTTTTATGTGATTATTGTCATCATTGTTTTAATCAATGCTTGTGACAAATATACTGGGTTGCCGTTTCAAATTAATATGATTATTGTAGCTGGACTTGTGTGTGTGTGCCGCGGATACCTGTCAACACTCCCGTTTTTCCCGGGTTTCTCCCGTTTTTTAGCCTTATCTCCCGGACCCCTCCCGGTTTGTTATTACTCCCGGGAAACTCCCGTCATTTGCATGGCCCAAACACCTTTAATGTATAATCGGACCAAGTTTGTCTAATGTTGTTGCCAGATCTTGTATTAAATGCATTATATTCACACAATCCACACACCATATACTACAATTTCAACCCATTTGTCACCTCAACCTGGCAACCTATAACCCAGTTGCGCAGTCGCGGAAAGTAGGCTATAACCCGAAAGCAAGCCGATAGACATGGCAGGTGAGGGCCGGATTAACCATTAGGGCAACTGGTCACTTGCTCAGGGGCACATGACATCTAAGGGGCACTGACAGGTAGGAGGAAATACACAGAAATTTAATAAAGTTATCAAACACTTTACAGTCTTCACTGCATAAAGTGCATCTACGCGGGTTCACGCAGACTTTCCTCCCTCCCCGCTGAACGCCAGCGATTACTAATTCGTGAAATGCACTCCCGCTGGTTGAGCGCGGTAAATTCGTTTTAGGTTCGATATTAGCCGGACATTTTGTTCTATAGGGTCGGGTCTAACAAAGATATCAATAGCAAGATTAGTTTTAATATTATGTGACCATTGTATATCGACATGATGAAAATATTCATTCAAAATCATTCATGCATTAATGCTGCATAATTATACCTGAGAATGCTTTGACGCGTTTCCACAGCGCACGATGCTTAAGGGAACGTCTGCCAATTCCACCAACTGCGGTAAACGTAGACTATAATTTCTATGATTTAAAATTACTTTTAACATTTAAAAACAGACGTTTTCAAATTCCAAAGCTTGCAGAAGGTCAATGTCAATACTGACTTAGGCTACAGCTTTAGCCTTGAGTAAATTAACTTGTCTAAGAAAATTATTCCTAAAACGTATAAATATCAGTTGAGCCTACTTTCGTCACTGACACAGACGAAAATGAAAAGACTAAGTTCAGCTTTAGGAGGGGAAGAAATAGGCCAGGATAAGAAGACTGAGAGAAAAATTAATATGAAGATGAAGAGAGGTATTGACAAATAATCTAATGATAAGGTTTTAAAGCTAGCCTATTTCTTATAATTTTTTGGCCTTCAAAAGTCCTAAATTGCACATATGTAGATCAGAGAAATCCAAATTTTCTCAGGGGAGCATGCCCCCGAACCCCCGTAACTACGCCGGGGCCTTGAGTCTTGATGCCCAGGGCACAGGAAATTGGACACAATTTAAATACAAAAACAAAATACAAAAGGACGAGAAAAACTGCAAAAAGGTCCACTTTTTGAAAAAAAGAACCCCCCCTTTCAATAGTCTGGCTACGGACCTTAATAGGCAGTTTGCTGTTCTCATCTTACAGGTGTGTGAGTCACCGGTGTGTCTTCTGCTGCTTTAGGTTCCTCAGATTATTAAAATATTTTTCACACTAAGAAAAAATGGTTCTTTAAAGAGCTGATGGCTGAAAGGTTCGTTGAGGGGGAAAATGGCATCACTGCGAAAACCCTTTATTTTGGAACCATTATTTTTAAGAGTGAATGCTGATTATCAAAAATCAAATATGGAGTGAAAGCGAAATATAACACTGATTAAAACACTAAAGTTAGATGATGTAAAGCTAAAATTAAATGATCAGTTCATCCATATTAACCATTTAAATTTGTCATGAAATGCAAGTTGCGTTGGTGTCACAATTATGTTCTGTCTAGTCTGCACCCGTTAGTCCCTGATTAGTTTATCTTCCTCCACCTGTGTCTGGTTAGTTTCCTCATTTCATCCTGTGTATTAATTCTCCCTGTTCTGTTCAGTTCCTTGTCGGTTCTCTTGATGTTGGACGTGGTTGTGTCTGTCCTGCTTGAGCTTAACCAGTAAAGTTTGTGTTTAACCCTCATCTTCGTCTTGTGCTTTCAACTTCTACCAGAACGTTACAGCTGGTCTTTTCTTCCCTATAGAGTCACGGCAGACCAATCATCAGTTCCCATCGCACCGGTTCCCTCGACAAACACCCAACAGGATTTTCCCAGAGGCTTTTGGATAATCACTAAAAAACAAGCTGTGTGATCAACAAGGGTTTATGATACTTATCTTTTTCAAGACCCTCAACTGGGTAATACTGATGTATTTTATGTTGTAGAATAAAAGGTGAAAGTGTCTTGAGCTTGTGTTCGTCACAGACCTTATTTCAGCCATTTACCCAAAACCCTACTCAAACCCACTGAGTTCGGGACGATGGGACCGGAAGTGCTAAAATGCAACTCGCCTCTGTGTGTGGCCTATGAGTGATGTCATTCCTGATCCGTCAAAGTGATGTCATACCTGATCCGTCATAGTGATGTCATTCCTGATCCGTCATAGTGATGTCATACCTGATCCGTCATAGTGATGTCATACCTGATCCGTCATAGTGATATCATTCCTGATCCGTCAATAGTGATGTCATTCCTGATCCGTCATAGTGATATCATTCCTGATCCGTCATAGTGATGTCATACCTGATCCGTCATAGTGATGTCATACCTGATCCGTCATAGTGATATCATTCCTGATCCGTCAATAGTGATGTCATACCTGATCCGTCATAGTGATATCATTCCTGATCCGTCATAGTGATGTCATACCTGATCCGTCATAGTGATGTCATTCCTGATCCGTCATAGTGATGTCATACCTGATCCGTCATAGTGATATCATTCCTGATCCGTCATAGTGATATCATTCCTGATCCGTCAATAGTGATGTCATACCTGATCCGTCATAGTGATGTCATACCTGATACATCATAGTGATATCATTCCTGATCCGTCAATAGTGATGTCATACCTGATCCGTCATAGTGATGTCATACCTGATACATCATATTGATGTCATTCCTGATCCGTCAATAGTGATGTCATACCTGATCCGTCATAGTGATGTCATACCTGATACATCATAGTGATGTCATACCTGATACATCATATTGATGTCAAACCTGATCCGTCATAGTGATGTCATACCTGATCCGTCATAGTGATGTCATACCTGATACATCATATTGATGTCAAACCTGATTCGTCATAGTGATGTCATTCCTGATCCGTCATAGTGATGTCATACCTGATACATCATAGTGATGTCAAACCTGATCCGTCATAGTGATGTCATTCCTGATCCGTCATAGTGATGTCATACCTGATACATCATAGTGATGTCAAACCTGATCCGTCATAGTGATGTCATTCCTGATCCGTCATAGTGATGTCAAACCTGATCCGTCATAGTGATGTCATTCCTGATCCGTCATAGTGATGTCATACCTGATACATCATAGTGATGTCAAACCTGATCCGTCATAGTGATGTCATTCCTGATCCGTCATAGTGATGTCAAACCTGATCCGTCATAGTGATGTCATTCCTGATCCGTCATAGTGATGTCATACCTGATCCGTCATAGTGATGTCATACCTGATACATCATAGTGATGTCAAAGCTGATCCGTCATAGTGATGTCATTCCTGATCCGTCATAGTGATGTCATACCTGATACATCATAGTGATGTCAAACCTGATCCGTCATAGTGATGTCATTCCTGATCCGTCATAGTGATGTCAAACCTGATCCGTCATAGTGATGTCAAACCTGATCCGTCATAGTGATGTCATACCTGATCCGTCACAGTGATGTCATACCTGAAACGTCAGTGATGTCATTCCTGATACGTCACAGTGATGTCATTCCTGATACGTCACAGTGATGTCATTCCTGATACGTCACAGTGATGTCATTCCTGATACGTCTTACCTGATCCGCTCTATTGTGTCGTATATCGAGTGAAACTCTTCTGGAACAAGAACAAATGTGGGCGGGGCTTGATTGTGTCCGTGGGGAATTGATTGGATGTTTGGATGGTTGTGGTTTGCTACTGGCTGATCTCCTGTGAGTGACAGGTTATAGCCCCGCCCACATCATCAGAGAAGAGAAGAGATGCTGCAAGAGGAATTTATTCTGATTCAAGATTATTAACACAAGAATGATGTGCACCGATAAATCATTTAGAATAAACACTGCAATATTCCATAAAAATAGGGTCAAATTCTCACTATGAACTAGTTGTGGATCTTCATGCATATTACTAGTATATTGGCTGTTTATTAGTACTTATAAAGCACTTATTAATGCATTATTTCTGCATGACCATATTCTAGTACATGCCTTAATCAACTACCTTACTAACATTAATAAGCAGTTATCAGGAGTTTATTGAGGAAAAAGTTGTAGTTAATAGTTAGTAAGTGAGAATTGGACCCTAATCTAAAGAGTGACCAAAAAAAGCAAGTCAGTTTTGATTTCATGGTGACTTTAATGCCTGTTTGTCAGTCGATCGGTGGCTCCATCAGGCTGTTCTGCTCTTCAAGAGCCTCTGATGCAGGTGATTCTGACAGTGAGACACTGAGACACACACACACACGCACACACACACGACTCTGAGGAGAACACACACATGCACACACACACACACACACATCAACTCGTCCTGAGAAATGCTGGATTCTGCCATTTTCTGCCTCAAACTGGCCAGCCACACTTCAGTTGTGTCAGCAGAGGGCGCTCACACACACACCACTGGACCTGCTGCTGTCAGCAGAGGGCGCTCACACACACACACACACACACACCACTGTACCTGCTGCTGTCAGCAGAGGGCGCTCACACACACACCACTGTACCTGCTGCTGTCAGCAGAGGGCGCTCACACACACACACACACACACACACCACTGGACCTGCTGCTGTCAGCAGAGGGCGCTCACACACACACACACACACACACACACAGCATGGCCTGTTGGGTAATGATTTAACAGACTTCAAACAATGTGTAAGAAATTCCATGTCTTATTCCAGCAACATGTAGAAAATGCTTCAGTTACTCAGTCTAATCAAAGTATCATTAACAAAATAAACCTATTCTCTCCTGCTATGATTTACACTTCATTACTTTTATACAGATGCTTTAATTTCACCAGTCCATGCGTCTCCTGGGACTCGAACCCGTGCCCTGTGTGTTGCGAACTCTGCTCGACTGGAGACACAGAAATGCAGCAGCTGCGATACATATTTTGCTCCTATAGTTTGGCATTAAAAATAGTTACTTAATTGTAATAGTAATATAATAGGAAAATGAGACTGACCTCAACAGATCCACTCAGACTTAAGATTAAAACAATTCATATAATGACATAATGCATAATTTTACATGATTTAGTCATATCCTTCTGTATGATGTGTCTGAGAGCAGGAAGACTAGACCCGTCGGGATCCGGTGACCGTGTCCCATGATGCTTCGTCTGATGATGATGCGTAGGCTTGGTATCCCAGAATCCAGTGCGAGAGAGCGGAGCGTCTGAAAGTTGCAGCTGGTGGTCAGTTTGAGTGTAAATGTAAGTTTTTGTTTAACGTACTACATTATTGTAGTATTAAATGTTTGTAATCACTAATGTTCGCTCTATTTCATTAAAGCGTGTTTCTTTAACGAGGCTCTTTATTCTCTCTGTTCATGTTATAATGTCAATGTCCTCTATCCAGAAACACATCAGTACGCACATCATTCTGCAACAGAACTGTCAATTCTGATTTCATGGTGACTTTAATGTCTACAGATGTGTGATGTGTCCTCCTCCTCCAACACATGTTTAAACAACTCATTTATCATGATTGAATGAACTCTATTTCATATATTTGTAATAGACTACATGTAGTACATTCATTAACACTTCAATAAATGCTTTTTTTTTATGATTAACAGTTTTATTGATTCTCAGAAACTTTCCAGAATACAACACAATATATGTACAGAATCAACATTTTTAATATTTAATCCGATAACACCCACGGCATGGTCACACTTGACTATATACTTACAGTACAAGCCAAAAGTTTGGAAACATTAAAAAATTGTATGTTTTTGAAAGAAGTTTCTTCTGCTCATCAAGCCTGCATTTATTTGATCAAAAATACATAATTTTTTTTACTATTGTGATATATTATTACAATTTAAAATGATTGGTTTTCAATTTATTATACTTTAAATTATCATTTATTTCTGTGATGCAAAGCTGAATTTTCAGCATCATTACTCCAGTCTATCACATGATCCTTTACAAATCACTCTAATATGATGATTCATTATGAGTGTTGGACACAGTTCTGCTGCCTAATATACTTGATGAATAAAAGGTTAAAAAGAACTGCATTTATTCAAAATAAAAAAATATTTTCTAATAATATAAATCTGCTTTACTATCACTTTTTATCAATTTAACACATCCTTGCTGAATAAAAGTATTGATTTATTTCAAAAAAAGAAAGAAAAAAAAGACTGCCCAGTGGTGTTTATCGCTGTTACAGAAGATTTCTATTTTTAAAACATTTGCTTCTTTTTTTTTTTTTTTTTTACTTTTTATTCATCAAAGTCTCCTAAAAAAGTATCACAGGTTATGAAAAAATATTAAGCAGCAGAACTGTTTCCAACACTCATAATAAATCATCATATTAGAGTGATTTGTAAAGGATCATGTGATAGACTGGAGTAATGATGCTGAAAATTCATCTTTGATCACAGAAATAAATGATCATTTAAAGTATAATAAATTGAAAACCAATTATTTTAAATTGTAATAATTATCACAATATTACTTTTCTTTCTGTATTTTTGATCAAATAAATGCAGGCTTGATGAGCAGAAGAAACTTCTTTCAAAAACATTAAAAATAGTAATGTTTCCAAACTTTTGGCCTGTACTGTAAGAACAGTGAAGATAACTTCCAGCAAATAATGGTGAGGAAAAAGAAAATAATAATAGACATACATACCATCACAATTACACTTTTGGCTGTGAACATGTTTCTCAATAAATGTATTTTTTAATCCAGTAATGAAAATTGTCCATTCCTCATCTTCATGTCATTCCAACAAGATATTAAACCTAAATTTGGGAAATGACAGTCTCATGCATCATTCACTTTTATAGCTTGTTTTTTACACGGTCATATGGTAAAAATATTGCAAATCACATTGTTGTCATCATATGTAAACTATACAAAAATGTGCACAATTAGGTGTCATAAACAGTAACACCATGAATTCTTGTAAATTGTTTTGAAAAGATGTGCGAAACGCGGAAATAATAAACTATAATAATAAACTTTATTTTTTTATGGCGCGTTTAGAAGTTTCCTCTCAAAGCGCTTTACAAGACTACAACAACAATAGTACAATGACAGTGAATGAATAGTATTCTGTCTTTTATGTTCCGCGAAAGAAAGAGTCATACGTGCCTTTTAAAGTATGAATTTTAATTTTCGATAAGAAATATTTCTGACGGCTTATCGTCAAACGCCCTTAAAGTATCTGGTATTGCTCAACTTTCTACCTGTACACTCCCATTTACCAGCATAAACAAATATTAGAGGCACAACCCTAACAGGAAATATTAATGTGTTTTTATACTGTAAACGGTTTATGATATGATGAATTCAAGGAAGGAAAAAGGCGTGCGTGCGCTGACGGCCAGTGTGACGCAATTCTCGCGATATTTGATGGTTTTATACAATTCCGGTGTGCAGTGTTACGCAAGTCTCGCGATATTTGATGGTTTGATATAATCCCTGTGCGCCGCTCGCCCTCTCGTTCGTCCTCAGTGCAGGATAACGACACAACGCGCTCATCGCACACAGAACACACAGAACACACACAACCCGGCGATAAAACTCTCTTCATCGACAGCGCGACTCAGTGATAGAGAGGAGTGATAATCTCGGACATCAGTGAGGTGAGTTACTGAAGTGGTTTGTTTATTAAAGGGTCGCGGCTTCATCGAAGGACGCGTCGCGCCTCTAAACGAGCTTTAAAGGGTTAACGTTACTAAACCAGCAAATACTTGTCAAAGTCTTTTACTTTAGCAGTAGATTATCTTCAAATCTAGATGTTATTTCATGATGTGTCTGAAAACCGCGTGAAGTGAAGTGAGAGTTCAATAGGGAACAAGACAAATGCTCATTTATTAAATACTATTCATAGTTCGAATTTATCAATTTTTAGTTTGTTTATGTATGTATATATATACATTTATACACACAGCTCTTTTCACACAGGAGAGGTGACACACACACACACACACACACACACACACACACACACACACACACACACTGATCAGAGATCATCACCTGACAGGCTTTCCTTCGAATCACAGTGATCTGAATGAGGAAATCATCAGATGTAATGGTCTAACAGTGAGTGTGTGTGTGTGTGTGTGTGTGTGTTGAGCACCTCTACAGTTGAAGGTGTGTTTGGGGTCAGATTACTGTAGGAATTCAGCATTACAGTGGTTTGATCCCTGTGAGCCGTGATCATGTGATTCAGGCCGTGGCTCTGAGCCAGTCGTGTGAGAGGTACAGAAACCCGCTCACGCTCGCGACCTCTGAGACTGCCGGATCTGACGAGCCGCTTGTGTTTCAGACTCTGCAGGATCATCATGGACGCCCTCATGCGCTGCCCGTTCCTGTCCCGCGTCCCTCAGGCCTTCCTCCAGCAGACCCGCAAGAGCCTGGTGGCGTATGCCGTGAAGTGTCCTGTCATGATGGACCTCGCCTCGAGGCCACTAGTGCGCTCACTCGGGTCCACGACCTCCAGCGGTCACGGTCAGTGTGTGTGTGTGTGAGTGAGGTGTGTGTGTGTGTGTGTGTGTGTGTGTGTGAGTGAGGTGTGTGTGTGTGAGTGAGGTGTGTGAGTGAGGTGTGTGAGTGAGGTGAGTGTGTGAATGAGTGAAGTGTCCCGTCATGATGGACCTCGCCTCGAGGCCACTGGTGCGCTCACTCGGGTCCACGACCTCCAGCGGTCACGGTCAGTGTGTGTGTGTGTGAGTGAGGTGTGTGTGTGTGTGTGTGTGTGTGTGTGTGTGTGTGTGTGTGTGTGAGTGAGGTGTGTGTGTGTGAGTGAGGTGTGTGAGTGAGGTGTGTGAGTGAGGTGAGTGTGTGAATGAGTGAAGTGTCCCGTCATGATGGACCTCACCTCGAGGCCACTGGTGCGCTCACTCGGGTCCACGACCTCCAGCGGTCACGGTCAGTGTGAGTGAGGTGTGTGAGTGTGTGTGTGTGTGAGTGAGGTGTGTTTGCTGAAGTGTGTTCTCTGTTATTTTAGATGTGACTGTGGCCCTTGAGGGCCCCGAGTGTGTGAGAGAGGTGTGTTTGCTGAAGTGTGTTCTCTGTGCTGTAGATGTGACCACGGCCCCTGAGGGCCCCGAGTGTGTGTGTGTGTGTGTGTGTGTGTGTGTGAGAGAGTGAGGTGTGTTTGCTGAAGTGTGTTCTCTGTGCTGTAGATGTGACCACGGCCCCTGAGGGCCCCGAGTGTGTGTGTGTGTGTGTGTGTGTGTGTGTGTGTGTGTGTGTGTGTGTGTGTGTGTGTGTGTGAGAGTGAGGTGTGTTTGCTGAAGTGTGTTCTCTGTGCTGTAGATGTGACCACGGCCCCTGAGGGCCCCGAGTGTGTGTGTGTGTGTGTGAGAGAGGTGTGTTTGCTGAAGTGTGTTCTCTGTGCTGTAGATGTGACCACGACCCCTGAGGGCCCCTCCGCCGGCCCCGCTCCCCCCGAGGCACACCCTCCCGCCGGCTCCACCGGCTCCTCCTCCTCCAAGTGCCCGTTCCTGGCGGCAGAGATGGGCCAGGGCAACAGTGCTGTGGTGCGGCAGGCCAGCCTGGCTCTACAGGAGGACGTGTCTGAGGTTCGCACCGTGCGCAAAGGTTTGTGAGCACGTGTGTTTTCATGCTTTTCCATCGGCGCCACCTACTGGCAGAGAGGGAACGTGCGTTTTCATTCAGCGCGTCTGCCGTTTTAGTTCAGACCAATGTGAAGGTCAAATGTAGAATAATAAGGTATGTTGACTGTAAAAAAATAACGAATTTTTTTTTTTTTACGGTAAAAAACGTCAGCTGTGGTTGCCAGAAATTTACAGTAAAAAATACGGTAGCAATATTTTAGGTTATACAGACTTAAATTCACAGTAAATTTTTCATCATCTGATATGTTAATTTACCGAACTATTGAAGTATTAATATCTGTTTTTTACCAATTTAATACACTGACAACCACCAATCACAGTGGAGTGACTCATCACATGATCAATCAAAGCTCATCACAAACAGCTTTTCCACAAGAAAGTTAATGCTAATATAGAGAAGCTGCACAGACTCATTCACACACACACTGAACACCGTCATGGTAACACATAAAATAAAAAAATGCAATAAACATCAATTTAACAACATTAAATGTAACATAAAACCCTAATGTACATCACTGATTAGAAAAAAATAAGAAGAACTATGAAGAAACAGTTATTTCAACAAAATACATCAAATGTGAAGTGTCACGCAGGGAATTGTGGGTATGTCAATTTACGGTGTTTCACTGTAAGTTATACAATGACCTGTTCTTTTTCACTTCCAAAAACTGTACATTTAACGGTTGGATCTATTACAGGTTCTCACCTAGGGATGGCGAAAACTAAACATGTTCTTGACCGACCACCGAGCCTCATTAGCTTGTGAAACCAGTTAACCGATTAGTTTAAAATATGCTACGCTATTTTAAATAACAGCCATTTCGAGCCGCGCCTGCAATTTCGCAACTCTGTCGCATCTCTCTGCCGCTCTGCCTCCCGCTCACACACACACTGCCTCCCGCTCACACACACACTGCCTCCCGCTCACACACACACTGCCTCCCGCTCACACACACACTGCCTCCCGCTCACACACACACTGCCTCCCGCTCACACACACACACACTGCCTCCCGCTCACACACACACACACTGCCTCCCGCTCACACACACACACACTGCCTCCCGCTCACACACACACACACTGCCTCCCGCTCTCACACACGTCACTTTTTTAAAATCCCCTACAGCGCGAAACATGAGTCCCGCAAACGCGGCGCTGAGGAGCTTGTATGTAATCGGAGGACAAATGGCTCCTTAGTTTCGAAATGGTTTGGGTACAAGTTGATCGCGTTGAAAATAAAGGCGTTTGTCTAGCGTTAGAAGCTCATTTGAAACATTGCCGCGGCCACATTTAAGAAAATGACAGCTCCGAAGAGACGCCGCTTTAGTTTGAGTTCCTGTCGTCTGCCCTGGCTTTAACCTCAATAGCCTGTAGCCTTTACTTTTCGCAAACCTTGTGAGCGCGCGAACCCAAACGCTGTGACCTCGCGCCAAATGTTTTTATTGGTTTATTAAGTACAAACAGGCAAGTTATGAAAAATTAAGTGTGAGGGATTTGTTCACTTCACACAAAAAGATGTTGGAATGAGAAGGCTAACTGTAGTAGCGTTTAGTCCACGGTCTATAATAGCCTAATTTAGAGATCACTGTTTTTTTTTTTTACCGACTACAGACAACTTTGATCGGTTAACGTTGATGCGGTCAACCATCGGTCAAACGGTCATCGGTTAACATCCCTATTTTCACCGTAGCATTTTTAAAGTCTTTTACACAATCCTTTTTAACAGTATGTGTGTATATATATATATATATAGGTTTACATTTTAATCATTTATCATTGGTCTGACTGGGTCCATGCGTTGTGTTCGAGCGGTTAGCCGGTCTGACTGTTACTGTTTCACAGACGTCTCTGCCTCTGAGCTGAACTCTAAGATGGGAGGAGACCTCATGAAGAAGCTGATGAGGCAGCGACCCGCTCGAGTCTCGCATCTGCTGCAGGAGAACATGCCCAAGAGTACGTGCTTCTGTCCCATACTGACCACTTGCTGTAAACCACTTCCTGTGCTGTAGACCACTTCCTGTGCTGTAAACCACTTCCTGTCCTGTAACCTTGTTCTGAAACGCAGTGCTCTTCTCTTTCAGCCGTGTCCAACTTCCGTTACGACGAGTTCTTTGAGAAGAAGATCGAGGAGAAGAAGGATGATCACACGTACCGCGTGTTTAAGACGGTGAACCGCCGAGCGACGGAGTTCCCGATGGCGGACGATTACTCCGAGTGCCAGTCCTTCAGGAGACACGTGTCCGTGTGGTGCAGCAACGACTACCTGGGCATGAGCCGCCACCCGCGGGTGCTGCAGACCATCACGTGAGTCTCGCTGCACAACTGTGGATAACGACGCATCCTGAAATGATCCTGGAATAGAATGTTGTTAATGCAGACTATAATGTTGTTTTTGTGCTGAAGTGTGTGTGTTGACGAAGGCCTGTGCTGAAGTGTGTGTGTGTTGACGAAGGCCTGTGCTGAAGTGTGTGTGTGT
>NC_140227.1:255000-265000 GCF_951802725.1 Rutilus rutilus
GGAACACACACACAGGGAACGAACACACACACAGGGAACACACACACAGGGAACGAACACACACACAGGGAACACACACACAGGGAACACAGGGAGAACACACACACAGGGAACACAGGGAGAACACACACACAGGGAACGAACACACACACAGGGAACACAGGGAGAGAACACACACAGGGAACGAACACACACACAGGGAACACAGGGAGAGAACACACACAGGGAACGAACACACACACAGGGAACACACACAGGGAGAACACACACACAGGGAACACAGGGAGAACACACACACAGGGAACACAGGGAGAACACACACACAGGGAACACAGGGAGAACACACACACAGGGAACACAGGGAGAACACACACACAGGGAACACAGGGAGAACACACACACAGGGAACACAGGGAGAACACACACACAGGGAACACAGGGAGAACACACACACAGGGAACACAGGGAGAACACACACACAGGGAACACAGGGAGAACACACACACAGGGAACACAGGGAGAGAACACACACAGGGAACGAACACACACACAGGGAACACACACACAGGGAACACAGGGAGAACACACACACAGGGAACACAGGGAGAACACACACACAGGGAACACAGGGAGAACACACACACAGGGAACACAGGGAGAACACACACACAGGGAACACAGGGAGAACACACACACAGGGAACACAGGGAGAACACACACACAGGGAACACAGGGAGAACACACACACAGGGAGAACACACACACAGGGAGAACACACACACAGGGAGAACACACACACAGGGAGAACACACACACAGGGAACACAGGGAGAACACACACACAGGGAACACAGGGAGAACACACACACAGGGAGAACACACACACAGGGAGAACACACACACAGGGAACACAGGGAGAACACACACACAGGGAGAACACACACACAGGGAGAACACACACACAGGGAGAACACACACACACACACACACAGGGAACACACACACAGGGAACACACACACAGGGAACACACACACAGGGAGAACACACACACAGGGAGAACACACACACAGGGAGAACACACACACAGGGAACACACACAGGGAACACACACAGGGAACACACACAGGGAGAACACACACACAGGGAGAACACACACACACACACACACAGGGAGAACACACACACAGGGAGAACACACACACAGGGAGAACACACACACACAGGGAGAACACACACAGGGAACACAGGGAGAACACACACAGGGAGAACACACACACAGGGAGAACACACACAGGGAACACAGGGAACACACACACAGGGAGAACACACACAGGGAGAACACACACACACACAGGGAGAACACACACACAGGGAACACACACAGGGAGAACACAGAGTTGCCAGAGTTGTGATTTTTAAAAATCATTATTGCTATAACAACTATTATGATTGTTATTACATTATAAAATTATAACAATAACTAAATGAAAACAATAGAAGATACACTACTATAGTAATATTTCACTATAAATTAAAACAATTGAGTATTTAAGAAAAATATAATAAAAGTTAATTTTTTACATTATAACTGTAAAATTATAATTCCAATATTTATGGCTTCATTTCTTGGCTCTAAAACATGTTTAATGAAATCACAGCCTCTGTGGTGATGATGTCACTGAGCCGGTTTAGTTTCTAACTTAGGATGAGAACAGATCCCGGATGATCCCGTGTTTGACGACAGTGTGTTCTGGTGTGTGTGCAGGGAAAGCGTTCGGCTGTGTGGGCGGCTACATCGCTAGCACTAACGCGCTGGTGGACACGGTGCGCTCGTACGCCGCGGGCTTCATCTTCACGACATCACTTCCTCCCATGCTCCTCGCCGGCGCGCGCCAGTCCATCCAGATCCTGAAGAGCGAAGAGGGCCGATCGCTACGCCTCAAACACCAGCGCAACGTCAAGCTCCTGCGCCAGATGCTAATGGACAACGGCCTCCCCGTGGTGCCCTGCCCTAGCCACATCATCCCTGTGCGGGTGAGTGTGTACACACACACACACACACACACACACACACACACACACACACACACACACACACACACACACACACACACACACACACACACACACACACACACACACACACACACACACACACACACACACACACGCGACTGAACACACACATATGTGTGCTGACTGAACGCTCACACACACCTCTGTGCCTCAGGTTGCAGACGCTGAGAAGAACACGGAGATCTCTGACCTCATGATGAGCCGCTACAACATCTACGTCCAGGCCATCAACTACCCGACGGTGTCCCGCGGAGAGGAGCTCCTGCGCATCGCGCCCACGCCTCACCACACGCCGCAGATGATGCAGTACTTCGTGGGTGAGTGTGTGTGTGTGTGTGTGAGAGAGAGAGAGAGAGAGAGAAAGTCAGCCATAATGGTCAGTGTTGTGATTGTGTGTTTGTGTTGTGCACAGATAAGCTGAGGCACACGTGGACAGAGGCGGGTCTGGAGCTCAAGCCGATCTCTTCTGCTCAGTGTAACCTCTGCCATCAGCCGCTGCACCTCCAGCTGATGAGCGACGGGGAGAAGTCCTTCTTCAGTGGCCTCAGCCAACCCGTATCGGCCCGCGGCTGACACACACACACACACACACACACACACACACTCACTCACACACTCACACACTCACTCACTCTCACACACACACCCCTCAGTCAGCCCGTATCGGCCCTCGGCTGACACACACACACACACACACACACACACACACCTCAGTCAGCCCGTATCGGCCCTCGGCTGACACACACACACACACTCACTCACACACTCACTCACTCACTCACTCACACACTCACACACACACTCAATCACTCACTCACTCACACTCTCACACACACACACCTCAGTCAGCCCGTATCGGCCCTCGGCTGACACACACACACACACACACACACCTCAGTCAGCTCGTATCGGCCCTCGGCTGACTATCATCCATCCAATCCAGAGAAAGCATATTTAGACCACTTGATTTGTGTATTGATGTATTTTGTTAATGAAGTAAATCTAAAGTATTTTATATTTAAAGATGTTTAACTAGTGTAGGCCAGTTTTTATTCATATTGATCCACCAATCACTCAAGCATTACTCTGATGTACTTCACAGGGTTAAATAAACTGATTATGCTCAGATCTCATGTTTGCTGTGTGTGTTTATGCTTCTGTTGAATCTCCGCTGGGTCGGTTGCATAAACGGCCTAGACTAGCCTTACATGCTAGTCATCTAATCGTTTTCTTTCTTCAAAACTGGTCATAACTTTAAGTCAGTTATATAGAAAGGCAGATTGGTTTAATTTGAATGGGAACAGTAAGACTAGCTGAATGCTAGTTCAGATTAGTGTTGTGCAACTGCCCTGTTTCCTGCGCTCACAGAATAGGGAAGTAAATGTGACCGTTATGAATTGTGTTCATAACCGAAGTTGGCACACTAACCTACATCTGCGCTGACCTGTGGGTCATGTGGAGACGACACTGTCCAGACGAGCTCGGAGAGCAGGTGTGTGTGACGACCATCTCCATCTGACCCACATGTGGCGTAAGAGTTGGGAAGTGTTTACCTCAGCAAGATGGAGGTGCACTTCCCTTAATGAACTACACAGAAATACAGCAAGGCTTTAAACTCCCAGAAAATGGAGAACAAAGAATGTGCATCAGGTGTGTTTTGCTTTTTAATGTTTTTAGTTCATTTAAGAAGCCACTGTAAACTTTATCGGTACATATTATATTACAATGACAGTATATTTTGTGCAGAGAATTAGCTTCTGTTATTAGAGGATTTCCTTAAGCTCCGCCCACTTTAGCGCCAGTGTTCGCGTCACGTGAGGATCGCTTAGTTTGAAACGGACAAAACTTGCAAGTAAGCCAGTGTATATATATATATATTTCACCATGTTTTTATGTTTAATTTTGTAGCTTTAGTCTCACAAGCCAAGTCACCTTCATTTATAGCGCCTTTAACAATATAGATGTTTCAAAGCAGCTTTACAGTGATAACAGGAGATTACAGTCACACAGATTGTTTAGGCTTTACAGCAGCTCTAGAATAAAGTTATTGTCCAGCTAAAGTTAGTTTTGACTGATTCACTTCCGTTGCAAAGATCATTAGTTATTAACTTAACTAGTTAGCTAACACGACACCGTTTAAACAGAAAACCCTAAACGGCCGCTCACTCGCACGACAACATTGTTTGGTATCTCGAGAACGCAAACCGACAACGTTTATCTGTACAGAGGAAAGGGAAGGAGGCCTTCACAGGAGAGAGACTAGTGACACTTCAGGACTGCGTTGTCGTCGTGTCCAGGCGCAGGTCCTTCATCAGATCTGGAGTGTTTAAGTGTGTGTGTGTGTGTGTGTGTCCAGGCGCAGGTCCTTCATCAGATCTGGATTCGGCCTGGATCCGGCGGACTGCGGTAAACCTCGGGATAAACAGAGAGACTAATATTAGCGTAGACGCCATTCTTCTTATGATGTAACGAGTACATCAGGATTTATGGGAAGTGTTCCCGGTTCCGGCTAACCTGATCTATGCAGCCTAACATTGAATTATAGAAGTCTACATTCACCTAAAGGATTATTAGGAACACCTGTTCAATTTCTCATTAATGCAATTATCTAATCAACCAATCACATGGCAGTTGCTTCAATGCATTTAGGGGTGTGGTCCTGGTCAAGACAATCTCCTGAACTCCAAACTGAATGTCAGAATGGGAAAGAAAGGTGATTTAAGCAATTTTGAGCGTGGCATGGTTGTTGGTGCCAGACGGGCCGGTCTGAGTATTTCACAATCTGCTCAGTTACTGGGATTTTCATGCACAACCATTTCTAGGGTTTACAAAGAATGGTGTGAAAAGGGAAAAACATCCAGTATGCGGCAGTCCTGTGGGCGAAAATGCCTTGTTGATGCTAGAGGTCAGAGGAGAATGGGCCGACTGATTCAAGCTGATAGAAGAGCAACTTTGACTGAAATAACCACTCGTTACAACCGAGGTATGCAGCAAAGCATTTGTGAAGCCACAACACGCACAACCTTGAGGCGGATGGGCTACAACAGCAGAAGACCCCACCGGGTACCACTCATCTCCACTACAAATAGGAAAAAGAGGCTACAATTTGCACGAGCTCACCAAAATTGGACAGTTGAAGACTGGAAAAATGTTGCCTGGTCTGATGAGTCTCGATTTCTGTTGAGACATTCAGATGGTAGAGTCAGAATTTGGCGTAAACAGAATGAGAACATGGATCCATCATGCCTTGTTACCACTGTGCAGGCTGGTGGTGGTGGTGTAATGGTGTGGGGGATGTTTTCTTGGCACACTTTAGGCCCCTTAGTGCCAACTGGGCATCTTTTAAATGCCACGGCCTACCTGAGCATTGTTTCTGACCATGTCCATCCTTTATGACCACCATGTACCCATCCTCTGATGGCTACTTCCAGCAGGATAATGCACCATGTCACAAAGCTTGAATCATTTCAAATTGGTTTCTTGAACATGACAATGAGTTCACTGTACTAAAATGGCCCCCACAGTCACCAGATCTCAACCCAATAGAGCATCTTTGGGATGTGGTGGAACGGGAGCTTCGTGCCCTGGATGTGCATCCCACAAATCTCCATCAACTGCAAGATGCTATCCTATCAATATGGGCCAACATTTCTAAAGAATGCTTTCAGCACCTTGTTGAATCAATGCCACGTAGAATTAAGGCAGTTCTGAAGGCGAAAGGGGGTCAAACACAGTATTAGTATGGTGTTCCTAATAATCCTTTAGGTGAGTGTATAATGTGTTATGTGTATGCTAGGTCAAAGAGATGTGTTTTTAGTCTAGCTTTGAACTGACAGAGTGTGTCTGCTTCCCGGACAATGGTAGTGAAGGGAGCGGATTGGAATCCACTGCTGCTTCAATGTATATGTAATGAGTGATTATAATCAAGGTATTAATCAATACTTTTCCTTCTAAATATCAAATGAGTTGAATGACTTCTCTGGAGATTTTACTTTGTTATAGAAGTTACCAGTGTGATTACTGAAATGTTCTTTTCATGTATTCATTAATGTCAGTATTTGATATCTGAATGCAGTAACGTTGCTTGCCTATTTATCCCAGCTTCCAGAAATTAAATAGGGACTGGTTTTGTGTTTGAGAAAGGTCTTCAACATGTTAAAACACATAGGGGTCAGTTAAAGCCTATAGTTTCCATTTAGGATAAAGTGTCCTATCCTGAGAGAAAGAACTTGTTATCTTGATGTTTTGAGACGGGACTCCTGTTTATAGTTTGAGCCTGGCCAAATCCAACCTTGGAAAAGATGTGTGCCGGGTGTGTGTGTGTTAGTCTTCTTGCTTACAGGTTAAGGAACCACTGGCATTGTTGGAGATTGACTGAGTTGTTGTTCGAGACATGCTGGCACCCAGCAACCCAAATTTGCGACCTGGAAGGTCACGACGTGCCTAACTTCAGGGTCCGAGTGTCAGCTGCATAATCTATGGAGATATGCTTCTGTCTATCTGTATATGTGTGGAAAATGACTATGTTTATGAATTTCTTAGCCAATCAGAATCATTCAGCCTGTAAGCAATGACGTAGCTTAGACCTTGGAAATGGTATAACTGCTGTGATCTTTGTAACTGTAAGCGGGGCGGCCTACGAACTCCTGTGTGAGCCTTGAAGCTGAACTTCTGCTGATGAAACTGCAAACTATCTTCAGTAAAACTTTTCTTCTATTTTTTATAATTCTGACTCCGGGTCTTCTTTCAAACATCTGGTCCAGTAGGAAGACTGTTCCAGAGTTTTGGTGCTAAATAGGAGACGGATCTACCGGCAGCAGTCGATTTTGATATTCTAGGTATTATCAACCGGCCGGAATTTTGAGATCGCAATAGACGCGAAGGACTATAATGCGTTAAGAGCTCGCTCAAGTACTGCGGAGCTAAACCATTTAGTGCTTTGTAAGTAATCAGCAATATTTAAAAATGTATACAATGTTTAATAGGGAGCCAGTGCAGTGTTGACAGAACTGGGCTAATATGGTCATACTTCCTGGTTCTGGTAAGAACTCGAGCTGCTGCGTTTTGGACCAGCTGTTGTTTGTTTATTAAGCGTGCAGGGCAACCACCCAGTAGAGCATTACAGTAATCTAGCCTTGAGGTCATGAACGCATGAACTAATTGTTCCGCATTTGTCAATGAGAGCATATGACGTAATTTTGATATATTTTTAAGATGGAAAAATGCGGTTTTACAGATACTAGACACGTGACTTTCAAATGAAAGATTGGTATCAAAGAGCACACCCAGGTTCATAACCGACGACGAAGACTTAACAGAGCAGCCATCAAGTGTTAAACAGTATTCTAGATTATTACGTGAGGACGTTTTTGGTCTAATAATTAGAATCTCTGTTTTTTCAGAGTTTAGTAGTAGGAAATTACTAGTTATGTTATGAGAATGCGAGGAGATGAACCCAAATGCAGACAGTGTACAATGAACACAAGGTTTATTGGTACAAAAACAGGAAAACAAAACCAACGAGGGGGCAAAACAACACAGGAAAAGGAATCTAAGGCTGACAAGACTAAACAATGACTAGACAATAAACAAGCAATAATTCTAATAAATACTCACAATGACAAGACTTTCCACAAGGTACTCACAGGTATGATTAGCAATGAACCGACAAAGGACGACAAACACAAGGGGATTAAATAGTGAGAAACTGATAATGACGGCAGGTGACACAGATGAAACAATAATGACTAACAAGGAGAACAAGGGGCGGGGTAAGTAACAAGACAACACAAGCACACAGCCCAAACAAATGGCTATGTGCTTGTACACAAAACATGGGTCTGTCATGATCCTGCCTCAAGACTAGAGAAATACAAAGACACAAGGGCAGAATCATGACAAGTTATCAAGTTTTTTATATCAGCTATGCATTCCGTTAATTTTGTGAATTGGTAAGTTTCGTCAGGGCATGAAGAGATATAGAGCTGCGTATCATCAGCATAACAGTGAAAACTAATGCCATGCTTCCTAATGATATCTCCTAAGGGTAGCATGTACAGAGTGAACAGCAGCGGTCCTAGTACTGAGCCTTGTGGTACACCATACTGAACTTGTGATTGATAAGACATCTCTTCATTTACTGCTACAAACTGATAACGGTCAGATAAGTATGATTTAAACCATGCTAGTGCAATTCCACTAATACCAACATAATTTTCGAGTCTATTTAAAAGAACGTTGTGGTCAATAGTGTCAAATGCAGCACTAAGATCGAGTAACACTAATAGAGAGACACAACCACAATCGGATGATAAGAGCAAATCATTTGTGACTCTAATGAGAGCAGTCTCAGTACTATGGTATGGTCTAAATCCTGACTGGAAATCCTCACAGATATAATTTCTTTCTAAAAAGGAACATAGTTGTGAGGATACCGCCTTTTCTAGTATCTTTGACAGAAAGGGTAGATTCGAGATCGGCCTGTAATTGACAAATTATGTAGGATCAAGTTGTGTTTTTTTAACAAGTGGTTTAATCATAGCCAGCTTAAAGGTTTTTGGTACGTATCCTAGAGACAAAGAGGAATTAATGATATTAAGAAGAGGATCTATGACCTCTGGAAGCATCTCTTTCAGTAGCTTAGTCGGTATAGGGTCTAACATACATGTTGTTGATTTAGATGATTTAACGAGTTTGCAAAATTCTTCCTCTCCAATAGCAATAAACGAATCAAATTTTTCCTCAGGGAGACTACAGTGCACTGCCTGATGCAATACTGTAGTAGACGGTTGCATAGTTATAATTTTCTCCCTGATATTATCAATCTTATAAGTGAAGTTCATAAAGTCATTACTGCTGTGCTGCTTGGAAACTTCTGGGCTTGAAGCTTTATTTTTCGTTAGTTTAGCCACTGTTTCAAATAAATACCTAGGGTTTTGTTTATTTTCTTTTAATAGGGTTGAAAAATAAGCAGATCTAGCAGCTTTTAAAGCCTCTCTGTACGCAATCGAGCTCTCTCTCCTAGAAATGCAGAAAAAAAAGTCTAGTTTTGTTTTCTTCCAGTTGCGCTCCATCTCTCCGGCTGCTCTCTTAAGGGCCCGAGTGTGCTCGTTGTACCACGGCGTTGGACTATTTTCTTTAATCTTCTTTAAGCGTAACGGAGCAACTGTGTCTAAAGTGCTGGAAAAGAGAGAGTTAAAAGATTCTGTCACAATATCGAGTTCTTCCAATGCCAATACATCTTTTTTTTCGTTATCTACATGTATATTAAAATCACCAACAATTAGGGCTTTATCTGCAGCCAGCACCCTAACCCTAACCCTAACTCTGACCCTAACCCTAACCCTAACCCTAACCTTGATAGAAAATCAGCAAATTCTTTGATAACGTCTGTATGGTGCCCTGGTGGCCTGTATACAGTAGCCAGCACAAATCTCAAACGTGATTTACCATTTACACTAGATAGTGTTACATTAAGCACCAACACTTCAAAAATAATTATATTTGAAACTAGACCTCTCAGTAATTCTGAAGATATTACTATAAATTACATAGTAACAATTAGTCACACCTCCTCTGCTGGTTCGGGCCCTGAGAGCATAGAGTCCTCCGCCCAGTACAGGCAGTCGGAGCAGCTCTTCAGAAGCTTCGGCGCCGCACCAAAGCGCTCCTGAAGCTAAGATTATCCCGATGGCTGGTGGACGCTATCGCTCTAGCATACAGATCCTTCTGTGTAGCTGGAGCCGGCCTCTGTGTGAGCCCACCAGTACTCTCAAGGGTTCTGACCCTATTGACCACTAGCCCTCTGCCCTCAGGCCCTTGTCCAGCCGCAGTCATCCCGCTCCGCCATTGGTTTGTGCAGTTCCCACTGATCAGTCAATAGCGTGTGTGCAGATCCCGGTTATGGCTGTGCAATACGACTGAC
>NC_140227.1:270000-290000 GCF_951802725.1 Rutilus rutilus
GTGTGTGTGTGTGTGTGTGTGTGTGTGTGTGTTCAGTGTTCCTCAGCCTCCGTCAGTGAAGCTCAGGTTCCCTTTACCAACACCAAACCTCCTGTTTCTCTTATTACACTGAATATCATGAAGAATTATCATTAAAGTTATGAAGTAAATGCACATTTACTTTTATCCGTCACATATTTTAGTTTATTTCACAAAGCAACATCACAATCTTTCCACACACACCTGTTCAGGAATCACTCCAAGTGCTAATAGATTATATAATAGAATAAAGACATACAATTCACCCAAAAATGAAAACTCTGTCATCATTCACCTCCCCGTTTAAAACCAGAATAACTTCTTTTCTTCTAAAGAACACAGATATTCTGAAACTTCCTCAGAAGAATGAGTCACACAGCCTTAAACAACACGAGGGCGACAGCATTTAGATTCAACAAACCATCCCTTTAAAATGTACCCAGTTGTTTTTTTCTTTATTGTGTTTAGTTAACAGTTTAGGGAATCTGAGATAAAGCACCACTACTAACTAATATAGAAGATTGCCATCAAAACAATGCTTTAAAGGTTTCTGCACTGTATTATATAATCAATTACAAATCACAATGTTTATTATGATGAGTACAAGATTAAGAACACATTTTACTCAGTAGATATTTACCAAACTATTCAGATTCAATTTAAAACCTCACAAATGAAATAAAACGTTAAAGACATCAGGAGTAAAACTGTGTATTAGACTAGTGTTGACTTGTGTTTGCGGTGACCTTTACCTGTTTCTCTGAACACCTGTAATATATCAGGTAAAGCCTCTCAGATTCTCAGACTATCCATCATGATCTTCCACACAATGAAGAGTTTCTCAGGAACTGAGTGTTGCTCAACAACGGCCGCTGCTACACAAAACATCTACACAATGTGCTTAATGTGGTTACATGTCAAATACAGGTTTTTTTTATTCGCTTTGGCACTATTTTCACAAGTAAGGTGTTCAGTCTCAAAACTCTTAGTACTAAAATCACAACAGATTATCAAAAGTGGACTTTTTTCAAAAATTTCAGCATGTTTTCGATTGTGTTCGTACAATACACAAAATCACACCGTGACAAAACCGTGTTTGGACAGTGATTAGACGTCTTTTACATGCAAAGTTGTTGGCTGGGTAGTTTGCTAAGTTTCGAAGGATTATTAAACAGCAAACATAAACATAAGTGGAGTATATTAGCGTAGTAATGTAGTGGAGTATACTAGTGGAGTAATGTAGTGGAGTATACTAGTGGAGTATATTAGTGGAGTAATGTAGTGGAGTATATAAGTGGAGTAATGTAGTGGAGTATATAAGTGGAGTAATGTAGTGGAGTATATAAGTGGAGTAATGTAGTGGAGTAATGTAGTGGAGTAATGTAGTGGAGTATATAAGTGGAGTAATGTAGAGTAATGTAGTGGAGTAATGTAGTGGAGTATATTAGTGTAGTAATGTAGCGGAGTATATAAGTGTAGTAATGTAGTGGAGTATATAAGTGGAGTAATGTAGTGGAGTATACTAGTGGAGTATATTAGTGTAGTAATGTAGCGGAGTATATAAGTGTAGTAATGTAGTGGAGTATATTAGTGGAGTAATGTAGTGGAGTATATAAGTGTAGTAATGTAGTGGGGTATATAAGTGGAGTAATGTAGTGGAGTATATTAGTGTAGTAATGTAGTGGAGTAATGTAGTGGAGTAATGTAGTGGAGTATATTAGTGTAGTAATGTAGCGGAGTATATAAGTGTAGTAATGTAGTGGAGTATATTAGTGGAGTAATGTAGTGGAGTATATAAGTGGAGTAATGTAGTGGAGTAATGTAGTGGAGTAATGTAGTGGAGTAATGTAGTGGAGTATATTAGTGTAGTAATGTAGCGGAGTATATAAGTGGAGTAATGTAGTGGAGTATATAAGTGGAGTAATGTAGTGGAGTATACTAGTGGAGTATATTAGTGGAGTAATGTAGTGGAGTATATAAGTGGAGTATATAAGTGGAGTAATGTAGTGGAGTATATAAGTGGAGTAATGTAGTGGAGTAATGTAGTGGAGTAATGTAGTGGAGTATATAAGTGGAGTAATGTAGAGTAATGTAGTGGAGTAATGTAGTGGAGTATATTAGTGTAGTAATGTAGCGGAGTATATAAGTGTAGTAATGTAGTGGAGTATATAAGTGGAGTAATGTAGTGGAGTATACTAGTGGAGTATATTAGTGTAGTAATGTAGCGGAGTATATAAGTGTAGTAATGTAGTGGAGTATATTAGTGGAGTAATGTAGTGGAGTATATAAGTGTAGTAATGTAGTGGAGTATATTAGTGTAGTAATGTAGCGGAGTATATAAGTGTAGTAATGTAGTGGAGTATATTAGTGGAGTAATGTAGTGGAGTATATAAGTGGAGTAATGTAGTGGAGTAATGTGGTGGAGTAATGTAGTGGAGTAATGTAGTGGAGTAATGTAGTGGAGTATATTAGTGTAGTAATGTAGCGGAGTATATAAGTGTAGTAATGTAGTGGAGTATATAAGTGGAGTAATGTAGTGTAGTATACTAGTGGAGTATATTAGTGTAGTAATGTAGCGGAGTATATAAGTGTAGTAATGTAGTGGAGTATATAAGTGGAGTAATGTAGTGGAGTATATAAGTGGAGTAATGTAGTGGAGTAATGTAGTGGAGTAATGTAGTGGAGTATATAAGTGGAGTAATGTAGAGTAATGTAGTGGAGTAATGTAGTGGAGTATATAAGTGGAGTAATGTAGTGTAGTAATGTAGCGGAGTATATTAGTGTAGTAATGCGGAGTATATTAGTGTAGTAATGTAGTGGAGTATATAAGTGGAGTATATAAGTGGAGTAATGTAGTGGAGTAATGTAGTGGAGTATATAAGTGGAGTAATGTAGTGGAGTATACTAGTGGAGTAATGTAGCGGAGTATATAAGTGGAGTAATGTAGTGGAGTATACTAGTGGAGTAATGTAGCGGAGTATATTAGTGTAGTAATGCGGAGTATATTAGTGTAGTAATGTAGTGGAGTATATAAGTGGAGTAATGTAGTGGAGTAATGTAGTGGAGTATATAAGTGTAGTAATGTAGTGGAGTAATGTAGTGGAGTATATTAGTGTAGTAATGTAGCGGAGTATATTAGTGTAGTAATGTAGTGGAGTATATTAGTGTAGTAATGTAGTGGAGTATATAAGTGGAGTAATGTAGTGGGGTATATTAGTCTAGTATTGTAGTGGAGTATATTAGCGTAGTAATGTAGTGGAGTATACTAGTGGAGTAATGTAGTGGAATATACTAGTGGAGTATATTAGTGGAGTAATGTAGTGGAGTATATAAGTGGAGTAATGTAGTGGAGTAAATAAGTGGAGTAATGTAGTGGAGTATATAAGTGGAGTAATGTAGAGTAATGTAGTGGAGTAATGTAGTGGAGTATATTAGTGTAGTAATGTAGCGGAGTATATAAGTGTAGTAATGTAGTGGAGTATATTAGTGTAGTAATGTAGTGTAGTAATGTAGCGGAGTATATTAGTGTAGTAATGTAGTGGAGTATATAAGTGGAGTAATGTAGTGGAGTATATAAGTGGAGTAATGTAGTGGAGTAATGTAGTGGAGTATATAAGTGTAGTAATGTAGTGTAGTAATGTAGTGGAGTATATTAGTGTAGTAATGTAGCGGAGTATATTAGTGTAGTAATGTAGTGGAGTATATAAGTGGAGTAATGTAGTGGAGTATATTAGTGTAGTAATGTAGTGGAGTATATAAGTGTAGTAATGTAGTGGAGTATATAAGTGGAGTAATGTAGTGGAGTATATTAGTGGAGTAATGTAGTGGAGTATATTAGTGTAGTAATGTAGTGGAGTATATTAGTGTAGTAATGTAGTGGAGTATACTAGTGGAGTAATGTAGTGGAGTATACTAGTGGAGTAATGTAGTGGAGTATACTAGTGTAGTGGAGTATACTAGTGTAGTAATGTAGTGGAGTATACTAGTGGAGTAATGTAGTGGAGTATATTAGTGTAGTAATGTAGTGGAGTAATGTAGTGGAGTATACTAGTGGAGTAATGTAGTGGAGTATACTAGTGTAGTAATGTAGTGGAGTATATTAATGTAGTAATGTAGTGGAGTATATTAGTGGAGTAATGTAGTGGAGTATACTAGTGGAGTATATTAGTGGAGTAATGTAGTGGAGTATATAAGTGGAGTAATGTAGTGGAGTATATAAGTGGAGTAATGTAGTGGAGTATATAAGTGGAGTAATGTAGAGTAATGTAGTGGAGTAATGTAGTGGAGTATATAAGTGGAGTAATGTAGAGTAATGTAGTGGAGTAATGTAGTGGAGTATATAAGTGGAGTAATGTAGTGGAGTAATGTAGTGGAGTATATAAGTGTAGTAATGTAGTGTAGTATATTAGTGTAGTAATGTAGCGGAGTATATTAGCGTAGTAATGTAGTGGAGTATATTAGTGTAGTAATGTAGTGGAGTATATTAGTGTAGTAATGTAGTGGAGTATATTAGTGTAGTAATGTAGCGGAGTATATTAGCGTAGTAATGTAGTGGAGTATATAAGTGGAGTAATGTAGTGGGGTATATTAGTCTAGTATTGTAGTGGAGTATATTAGTGGAGTAATGTAGTGGAGTATATTAGTGTAGTAATGTAGTGGAGTATATTAGTGGAGTAATGTAGTGGGGTATATTAGTCTAGTATTGTAGTGGAGTATATTAGTGGAGTAATGTAGTGGAGTATATTAGTGGAGTAATGTAGTGGGGTATATTAGTGGAGTAATGTAGTGGAGTATATTAGTGGAGTAATGTAGTGGGGTATATTAGTCTATTATTGTAGTGGGGTATATTAGTCTAGTATTGTAGTGGAGTATATTAGTGGAGTAATGTAGTGGAGTATATTAGTGGAGTAATGTAGTGGGGTATATTAGTGGAGTAATGTAGTGGAGTATATTAGTGGAGTAATGAAGTGGGGTATATTAGTCTAGTATTGTAGTGGGGTATATTAGTCTAGTATTGTAGTGGAGTATATTAGTGGAGTAATGTAGTGGAGTATATTAGTGTAGTAATGTAGTGGGGTATATTAGTCTAGTATTGTAGTGGAGTATATTAGTGGAGTATTGTAGTGGAGTATATTAGTGGAGTAATGTAGTGGAGTATATTAGTGTAGTATTGTAGTGGAGTATATTAGTGGAGTAATGTAGCGGAGTATATTAGCGTAGTAATGTAGTGGAGTATATTAGCGTAGTAATGTAGTGGAGTATATTAGCGTAGTAATGTAGTGGAGTATATTAGTGTAGTAATGTAGTGGAGTATATTAGCGTAGTAATGTAGTGGAGTATATAAGTGGAGTAATGTAGTGGGGTATATTAGTGTAGTAATGTAGCGGAGTATATTAGCGTAGTAATGTAGCGGAGTATATTAGCGTAGTAATGTAGTGGAGTATATTAGTGTAGTAATGTAGTGGAGTATATTAGTGTAGTAATGTAGCGGAGTATATTAGCGTAGTAATGTAGTGGAGTATATAAGTGGAGTAATGTAGTGGGGTATATTAGTCTAGTATTGTAGTGGAGTATATTAGTGGAGTAATGTAGTGGAGTATATTAGTGTAGTAATGTAGTGGAGTATATTAGTTTAGTAATGTAGTGGAGTATACTAGTGTAGTAATGTAGTGGAGTATACTAGTGGAGTAATGTAGTGGAGTATACTAGTGTAGTGGAGTATACTAGTGTAGTAATGTAGTGGAGTATACTAGTGCAGTAATGTAGTGGAGTATATTAGTGTAGTAATGTAGTGGAGTAATGTAGTGGAGTATACTAGTGGAGTATACTAGTGTAGTAATGTAGTGGAGTATATTAGTGTAGTAATGTAGTGGAGTATATTAGTGTAGTAATGTAGTGGAGTATATAAGTGTAGTGGAGTATATTAGTGTAATAATGTAGGTGAGTATATTAGTGGAGTAATGTAGTGGAGTATGTAAGTGGAGTAATGTAGTGGAGTATATTAGTGGAGTAATGTAGTGGAGTAATGTAGTGCAGTATATTGGTGGAGTAATGTAGTGGAGTATATTAGTGGAGTAATGTAGTGGAGTTTATTAGTGTAGTAATGTAGTGGAGTATGTAAGTGGAGTAATGTAGTGGAGTTTATTAGTGTAGTAATGTAGTGGAGTATGTAAGTGGAGTAATGTAGTGGAGTATATTAGTGGAGTAATGTAGTGGAGTTTATTAGTGGAGTAATGTAGTGGAGTTTATTAGTGTAGTAATGTAGTGGAGTATATTAATGGAGTAATGTAGTGGAGTATATTGGTGGAGTAATGTAGTTTAGTATATAAGTGGAGTATATTAGTGGAGTAATGTAGTGGAGTATATTAGCGTAGTAATGTAGTGGAGTATACTAGTGGAGCAATGTAGTGGAGTATATAAGTGGAGTATACTAGTGGAGTATATTAGTGGAGCAATGTAGTGGAGTATATAAGTGGAGAATACTAGTGGAGTATATTAGTGGAGTAATGTAGTGGAGTATATTAGTGGAGTAATGTAGTGGGGTATATTAGTCTAGTATATCAGCGTAGTAATGTAGTGGAGTAATGTAGTGGAGTATACTAGTGGAGTATATTAGTGGAGTAATGTAGTGGAGTAATATAGTGGAGTATATTAGTGGAGTAATGTAGTGGAGTATATTAGTGGAGTAATGTAGTTGAGTTTATTAGTGGAGTCATGTAGTGCAGTATATTGGTGGAGTATATTAGTGGAGTAATGTAGTGCAGTATATTGGTGGAGTTTATTAGTGGAGTAATGTAGTGCAGTATATTGGTGGAGTATATTAGTGGAGTAATGTAGTGGAGTATATTAATGGAGTAATGTAGTGGAGTATATTGGTGGAGTAATGTAGTTTAGTATATAAGTGGAGTATATTAGTGGAGCAATATAGTGGAGTATATAAGTGGAGTATATTGGTGGAGTATATTAGTGGAGCAATGTAGTGGAGTATATAAGTGGAGAATACTAGTGGAGTATATTAGTGGAGTAATGTAGTGGAGTATATAAGACTAGTGGAGTATATAAGTGGAGTATATTAGTGGAGTCATGTAGCGGAGTATATTAGTGGAGTCATGTAGCGGAGTATATTGGTGGAGTAATGTAGTGGAGTTTATAAGTGGAGTATATTAGTGGAGTAATGTAGTGGAGTATATAAGTGGAGTAATGTAGTGGAGTAATGTAGTGGAGTTTATTAGTGGAGTAATGTAGTGCAGTATATTGGTGGAGTATATTAGTGGAGTAATGTAGTGGAGTATATTAATGGAGTAATGTAGTGGAGTATATTGGTGGAGTAATGTAGTTTAGTATATAAGTGGAGTATATTAGTGGAGTAATGTAGTGGAGTATATTAGCGTAGTAATGTAGTGGAGTATACTAGTGGAGTATATTAGTGGAGCAATGTAGTGGAGTATATAAGTGGAATATACTAGTGGAGTAAATTAGTGGAGCAATGTAGTGGAGTATATAAGTGGAGAATACTAGTGGAGTATATTAGTGTAGTAATGTAGTGGAGTATATAAGACTAGTGGAGTATATAAGTGGAGTATATTAGTGGAGTCATGTAGCGGAGTATATTAGTGGAGTCATGTAGCGGAGTATATTGGTGGAGTAAAGTAGTGGAGTTTATAAGTGGAGTATATTAGTGGAGTATATAAGTGGAGTAATGTAGTGGAGTATATTAGTGGAGTCATGTAGCGGAGTGTATTAGTGGAGTAATGTAGTGGAGTATATAAGTGGAGTATATTAGTGGAGTATTGTAGTGGAGTAATGCAGTGGAGTATATAAGTGGAGTAATGTAGTGGAGTATATTAGTGGAGTAATGTAGTGGAGTATATTAGTGGAGTCATGTAGCGGAGTATAGTAGTGGAGTATATAAGTAGAGTATATTAGTGGAGTAATGTAGTGGAGTACATAAGTGGAGTATATTAGTGGAGTAATGTAGTGGAGTATATTAGTGGAGTAATGTAGTGGAGTATATAAGTCAAGTATATTAGTGGAGTAATGTGGTGGAGTATATTAGTGTAGTGGAGTATATTAGTGGAGTAATGCAGTGGAATATATTAGTGGAGTATAGTAGTGGAGTAATGTTGTGGAGTAATTTGTGGAGTATATTAGTGGAGTATATTAGTGTAGTGGAGTATATTAGTGGAGTATATTAGTGGGGTAATGTAGTGGAGTATATTAGTGTTGTGGAGTATAGTAGTGTAATGGAGTATATTAGTGTAGTGGAGTATATTAGTGTAGTGGAGTATATTAGTGTAATGGAGTATATTAGTGGAGAATATTAGTGGGGTAATGTAGTGGAGTATATTAGTGGAGTATAATAGTGGAGTATATAAGTAGAGTATATTAGTGGAGTAATGTAGTGGAGTATATTAGTGTAGTGGAGTATATTAGTGAAGTAATGTAGTGGAGTAAAGTAGTGGAGTAAAGTAGGGAACAGTGAATGAGGGAGATTTCAGACACAGCTCAGATTTCAGCAAATGTAGAATAGTCCGGGATTTCCATTCATGCAGAATATGTGCAGACTACACACAGACTACACACAGTATACACACAGTATACACACTGACTACACACTGATTACACTCAGACTACACACTGACTACACACAGTATACACACAGACTCCACACTGACTACAGACTGACTACACACAGACTACACACTGACTACACACAGACTACACACAGTATACACACTGACTACACACAGAGTACACACTGACTACAGACAGTATACACACAGACTACACACAGACTACACACAGTATACACACTGACTACACACAGTATACACACAGAGTACACACTGACTACAGACAGTATACACACAGTATACACACAGACTACACACAGACTACACACAGTATACACACTGACTACACACAGAGTACACACTGACTACAGACAGTATACACACAGACTACACACAGACTACACACAGTATACACACTGACTACACACAGTATACACACAGAGTACACACTGACTACACACAGTATACACACAGACCCCACACTGACTACACACTGACTACACACAGTATACACACAGACTACACAGTATACACACTGACTACACACAGTATACACACAGACTACACACTGACTACACACAGTATACACACAGACTACACACAGTATACACACAGACTACACACACACACACACACACACACACACACACACACACACACACACACACACTGACTACACATTGACTAAACACAGACTACACACAGTATACACACAGACTACACACAGTATACACACTGACTACACACAGTATACACACAGACTACACACTGACTACACACAGTATACACACAGACTACACACACACACACACACACACACACACACACACACACACACACACACACACACACACACACACACACTGACTACACATTGACTAAACACAGACTACACACAGTATACACACAGTATACACACAGACTACACACAGTATACACACAGACTACAAACACACACACACACACACACACACACACACACACACACACGCACACACACACACACACACACACACACACACTGACTACACATTGACTAAACACAGTATACACACAGAAGAGTACACACAGTATACACACTGACTACACACAGACTACAGAGTACACACAGTATACACACAGACTACACACTGACTACACACAGACTACATACAGTATACACACACACACACAGAGTACACAGTATACACAGAGTACACACAGTATACACACAGACTACACACAGACTACACACAGCATACACACAGAGTACACACAGTATACACACAGAGTACACACAGACTACACACTGACTACACACAGTATACACACAGACTACACACACACACACACACACACACACACACACACACACACACACACACACACACACACTGACTACACATTGACTAAACACAGACTACACACAGTATACACACAGTATACACACAGACTACACACAGTATACACACAGACTACAAACACACACACACACACACACACACACACACACACACGCACACACACACACACACACACACACACACACTGACTACACATTGACTAAACACAGTATACACACAGAAGAGTACACACAGTATACACACTGACTACACACAGACTACAGAGTACACACAGTATACACACAGACTACACACTGACTACACACAGACTACATACAGTATACACACACACACACAGAGTACACAGTATACACAGAGTACACACAGTATACACACAGACTACACACAGACTACACACAGCATACACACAGAGTACACACAGTATACACACAGAGTACACACAGACTACACACTGACTACACACAGTATACACACAGACTACACACAGACTACACACAGTATACACACAGAGTACACACTGACTACACAGTATACACACAGACTACACACAGACTACACACAGTATACACAGAGTACACACAGTATACACACAGACTACACACAGACTACACACAGTATACACACAGACTACACACAGAGTACACACTGACTACAGACACAGGTTATTGCAGATATAGTAAGGGTAGTGTGAGTAGTGTGAGTAGTGTGAGAGTAGTCTCTCAGATGTCGACTCTGATCTCTTCACTCCAGGATTCTGTCACGCGATCACACGAAACCCTTTTCCTTTCTTCAAGCAAACAAAAGAAAGCAGTGTTCGAGTCTGAGCTCATTCTCACACGCTTATATAACGCCTGTGAAGTTTAAGAGGAACAGACTGTATCTCAAACCCTTCCATCATCACAGTCACAGACTTTCATTAAAGCTTGACTGCTACATTTCGTGAATTATTTGAGGGATTAATGCTTCATAATGTGATTATGTGAACTTCAGCAGGACGAATTTCCACACACTGGTTTATTCTGACTTGTTTTGCTTCTCCAGAGAGCAGCGTTCATGTAAATACAACAGAAGTTGCGCTGGTCTTTTCTCCTCTATTGTGTCGTATATCGAGTGAAGCGCTTCAGGAACAACAACAGATGTGGGCGGGGCTTGATTGTGTCTGTGGGGAATTGATTGGATGGTTGTGGTTTGCTATTGGCTGATCTCCTGTGATTGACAGGTTGCCCCGCCCTCATCATCAGAGAAGAGAAGAGATGCTGCGTCTGGAATCACACACTCTCTTGAGTAGGACCTTATCTTGAATAAGTAATTAACGACAGTCTCCATAATGTCATTATCATGTGATCATAACTCCTCTCCTGTGGCCTCATGGGATAGTAAAGTGTCCATCACACACACACACACACTTCAGAATCTCCATGAAGAAATGGGTCACCCGGAGACTTCCTCCTCTTTATGAGCTCTGTGAGTTCAGATGTGCTTCTTCTGACCTGTATGTTCTTGTCCACTACAGTAGAGAAGTGTGTGATTTCAGACGAGGAAGCGGTTCTGAGTCAAGATCACCAGAAACATCAACACAATAATGATGATAATGATGATGATGATGATGTGCACATCTATAATAAAATGCAATATTCCATAAAAGACTTTCATAGTGACTTTAAACATGTGAGATTAACAAATCAATGCTGTTAGTTTCGGTGTTGTGAAGAGAGCCGCTGACTTCTGCCTCTTCTAGTAATTCTAGACCGGGGGATTGTGGGATATTCTGGGAATCATGCAGGATAAGATCAACAATAGAGGAGAGACAAATGAGCTTCTGTCACGCAAACCTGAGCTGTGTGTGTGAGTGTGTGTGTGTGTGTGTGTGTGTGTGTGTAAGTGAGTGCGAGTGAGTGTGTGTGTGCGTGTGTGTGTGTGTGTGTGTGTGTGTGTGTGTGTGTGTGTGTGTGTGTGTGTGAGAGTGTGAGTGAGTGTGTGCGAGTGAGCGTGTGTGTGTGTGTGTGTGTGTCCTGAGATTATGTAAAGATTCGCAATCTTCTGTGACATTCTCCAGCTCATGACGGTCTGACCTTTCCCTTCTCAGATACCGATCTGCTAAACTACACGAGCGCCACACAGGTGAAGAGTGACACAGGTGTAATATTACAGTTTTTTCCGATTGCTAAACAACAGTGAGCACAACTGGAGCTACATGTGCAAAACTCTAACTACAGTCTGCAGTACCAACAGTCACCTGAGCTAAACAGTTCACATCACCTGCAAAACTCATTCCAAGCAACACAACTCTTAACACACGGCTCAAACAGGCTCAGTGCAGCCAAACACTACACAACCCTCACTGAGATAACACACACTACCACTCAGAACACACTGGCACAACCCTCACTGAGATAACACACACTGCCACTCAGAACACACTGGCACAACCCTCACTGAGATAACACACACTGCCACTCAGAACACACTGGCACAACCCTCACTGAGATAACACACACTGCCACTCAGAACACACTGGCACAACCCTCACTGAGATAACACACACTGCCACTCAGAACACACTGGCACAACCCTCACTGAGATAACACACACTGCCACTCAGAACACACTGGCACAACCCTCACTGAGATAACACACACTGCCACTCAGAACACACTGGCACAACCCTCACTGAGATAACACACACTGCCACTCAGAACACACTGGCACAACCCTCACTGAGATAACACACACTGCCACTCAGAACACACTGGCACAACCCTCACTGAGATAACACACACTGCCACTCAGAACACACTGGCACAACCCTCACTGAGATAACACACACTGCCACTCAGAACACACTGGCACAACCCTCACTGAGATAACACACACTGCCACTCAGAACACACTGGCACAACCCTCACTGAGATAACACACACTGCCACTCAGAACACACTGCACAACCCTCACTGAGATAACACACACTGCCACTCAGAACACACTGGCACAACCCTCACTGAGATAACACACACTGCCACTCAGAACACACTGCACAACCCTCACTGAGATAACACACACTGCCACTCAGAACACACTGGCACAACCCTCACTGAGATAACACACACTGCCACTCAGAACACACTGGCACAACCCTCACTGAGATAACACACACTGCCACTCAGAACACACTGGCACAACCCTCACTGAGATAACACACACTGCCACTCAGAACACACTGGCACAACCCTCACTGAGATAACACACACTGCCACTCAGAACACACTGGCACAACCCTCACTGAGATAACACACACTGCCACTCAGAACACACTGGCACAACCCTCACTGAGATAACACACACTGCCACTCAGAACACACTGGCACAACCCTCACTGAGATAACACACACTGCCACTCAGAACACACTGGCACAACCCTCACTGAGATAACACACACTGCCACTCAGAACACACTGCACAACCCTCACTGAGATAACACACACTGCCACTCAGAACACACTGGCACAACCCTCACTGAGATAACACACACTGCCACTCAGAACACACTACACAACCCTCACTGAGATAACACACACTGCCACTCAGAACACACTGGCACAACCCTCACTGAGATAACACACACTGCCACTCAGAACACACTGGCACAACCCTCACTGAGATAACACACACTGCCACTCAGAACACACTGGCACAACCCTCACTGAGATAACACACACTGCCAATCAGAACACACTGGCACAACCCTCACTGAGATAACACACACTGCCACTCAGAACACACTGGCACAACCCTCACTGAGATAACACACACTGTCACTCAGAACACACTGGCACAACCCTCACTGAGATAACACACACTGCCACTCAGAACACACTGGCACAACCCTCACTGAGATAACACACACTGCCACTCAGAACACACTGGCACAACCCTCACTGAGATAACACACACTGCCACTCAGAACACACTGCACAACCCTCACTGAGATAACACACACTGCCACTCAGAACACACTGGCACAACCCTCACTGAGATAACACACACTGCCACTCAGAACACACTGGCACAACCCTCACTGAGATAACACACACTGCCACTCAGAACACACTGGCACAACCCTCACTGAGATAACACACACTGTCACTCAGAACACACTGGCACAACCCTCACTGAGATAACACACACTGCCACTCAGAACACACTGGCACAACCCTCACTGAGATAACACACACTGCCACTCAGAACACACTGGCACAACCCTCACTGAGATAACACACACTGCCACTCAGAACACACTGGCACAACCCTCACTGAGATAACACACACTGCCACTCAGAACACACTGGCACAACCCTCACTGAGATAACACACACTGCCACTCAGAACACACTGGCACAACCCTCACTGAGATAACACACACTGCCACTCAGAACACACTGGCACAACCCTCACTGAGATAACACACACTGCCACTCAGAACACACTGGCACAACCCTCACTGAGATAACACACACTGCCACTCAGAACACACTGGCACAACCCTCACTGAGATAACACACACTGCCACTCAGAACACACTGGCACAACCCTCACTGAGATAACACACACTGCCACTCAGAACACACTGGCACAACCCTCACTGAGATAACACACACTGCCACTCAGAACACACTGGCACAACCCTCACTGAGATAACACACACTGCCACTCAGAACACACTGGCACAACCCTCACTGAGATAACACACACTGCCACTCAGAACACACTGGCACAACCCTCACTGAGATAACACACACTGCCACTCAGAACACACTGGCACAACCCTCACTGAGATAACACACACTGCCACTCAGAACACACTGGCACAACCCTCACTGAGATAACACACACTGCCACTCAGAACACACTGGCACAACCCTCACTGAGATAACACAGACTGCCACTCAGAACACACTGGCACAACCCTCACTGAGATAACACACACTGCCACTCAGAACACACTGGCACAACCCTCACTGAGATAACACACACTGCCACTCAGAACACACTGGCACAACCCTCACTGAGATAACACACACTGCCACTCAGAACACACTGGCACAACCCTCACTGAGATAACACACACTGCCACTCAGAACACACTGGCACAACCCTCACTGAGATAACACACACTGCCACTCAGAACACACTGCACAACCCTCACTGAGATAACACACACTGCCACTCAGAACACACTGGCACAACCCTCACTGAGATAACACACACTGCCACTCAGAACACACTACACAACCCTCACTGAGATAACACACACTGCCACTCAGAACACACTGGCACAACCCTCACTGAGATAACACACACTGTCACTCAGAACACACTGGCACAACCCTCACTGAGATAACACACACTGCCACTCAGAACACACTGGCACAACCCTCACTGAGATAACACACACTGCCACTCAGAACACACTGGCACAACCCTCACTGAGATAACACACACTGCCACTCAGAACACACTGGCACAACCCTCACTGAGATAACACACACTGCCACTCAGAACACACTGCACAACCCTCACTGAGATAACACACACTGCCACTCAGAACACACTGGCACAACCCTCACTGAGATAACACACACTGCCACTCAGAACACACTGGCACAACCCTCACTGAGATAACACACACTGCCACTCAGAACACACTGGCACAACCCTCACTGAGATAACACACACTGCCACTCAGAACACACTGGCACAACCCTCACTGAGATAACACACACTGCCACTCAGAACACACTGGCACAACCCTCACTGAGATAACACACACTGTCACTCAGAACACACTGGCACAACCCTCACTGAGATAACACACACTGCCACTCAGAACACACTGGCACAACCCTCACTGAGATAACACACACTGCCACTCAGAACACACTGGCACAACCCTCACTGAGATAACACACACTGCCACTCAGAACACACTGCACAACCCTCACTGAGATAACACACACTGCCACTCAGAACACACTGGCACAACCCTCACTGAGATAACACACACTGCCACTCAGAACACACTGGCACAACCCTCACTGAGATAACACACACTGCCACTCAGAACACACTGGCACAACCCTCACTGAGATAACACACACTGCCACTCAGAACACACTGGCACAACCCTCACTGAGATAACACACACTGCCACTCAGAACACACTGGCACAACCCTCACTGAGATAACACACACTGCCACTCAGAACACACTGGCACAACCCTCACTGAGATAACACACACTGCCACTCAGAACACACTGGCACAACCCTCACTGAGATAACACACACTGTCACTCAGAACACACTGGCACAACCCTCACTGAGATAACACACACTGCCACTCAGAACACACTGGCACAACCCTCACTGAGATAACACACACTGCCACTCAGAACACACTGGCACAACCCTCACTGAGATAACACACACTGCCACTCAGAACACACTGGCACAACCCTCACTGAGATAACACACACTGCCACTCAGAACACACTGGCACAACCCTCACTGAGATAACACACACTGTCACTCAGAACACACTGCACAACCCTCACTGAGATAACACACACTGCCACTCAGAACACACTGGCACAACCCTCACTGAGATAACACACACTGCCACTCAGAACACACTGGCACAACCCTCACTGAGATAACACACACTGCCACTCAGAACACACTGGCACAACCCTCACTGAGATAACACACACTGTCACTCAGAACACACTGGCACAACCCTCACTGAGATAACACACACTGCCACTCAGAACACACTGGCACAACCCTCACTGAGATAACACACACTGCCACTCAGAACACACTGGCACAACCCTCACTGAGATAACACACACTGCCACTCAGAACACACTGGCACAACCCTCACTGAGATAACACACACTGCCACTCAGAACACACTGGCACAACCCTCACTGAGATAACACACACTGTCACTCAGAACACACTGGCACAACCCTCACTGAGATAACACACACTGCCACTCAGAACACACTGGCACAACCCTCACTGAGATAACACACACTGCCACTCAGAACACACTGGCACAACCCTCACTGAGATAACACACACTGCCACTCAGAACACACTGGCACAACCCTCACTGAGATAACACACACTGCCACTCAGAACACACTGGCACAACCCTCACTGAGATAACACACACTGCCACTCAGAACACACTGCACAACCCTCACTGAGATAACACACACTGCCACTCAGAACACACTGGCACAACCCTCACTGAGATAACACACACTGCCACTCAGAACACACTGCACAACCCTCACTGAGATAACACACACTGCCACTCAGAACACACTGGCACAACCCTCACTGAGATAACACACACTGCCACTCAGAACACACTGGCACAACCCTCACTGAGATAACACACACTGCCACTCAGAACACACTGGCACAACCCTCACTGAGATAACACACACTGCCACTCAGAACACACTGGCACAACCCTCACTGAGATAACACACACTGCCACTCAGAACACACTGCACAACCCTCACTGAGATAACACACACTGCCACTCAGAACACACTGGCACAACCCTCACTGAGATAACACACACTGCCACTCAGAACACACTGGCACAACCCTCACTGAGATAACACACACTGCCACTCAGAACACACTGGCACAACCCTCACTGAGATAACACACACTGCCACTCAGAACACACTGGCACAACCCTCACTGAGATAACACACACTGCCACTCAGAACACACTGGCACAACCCTCACTGAGATAACACACACTGCCACTCAGAACACACTACACAACCCTCACTGAGATAACACACACTGCCACTCAGAACACACTGGCACAACCCTCACTGAGATAACACACACTGCCACTCAGAACACACTGGCACAACCCTCACTGAGATAACACACACTGCCACTCAGAACACACTGCACAACCCTCACTGAGATAACACACACTGCCACTCAGAACACACTGGCACAACCCTCACTGAGATAACACACACTGCCACTCAGAACACACTGGCACAACCCTCACTGAGATAACACACACTGCCACTCAGAACACACTGGCACAACCCTCACTGAGATAACACACACTGCCACTCAGAACACACTACACAACCCTCACTGAGATAACACACACTGCCACTCAGAACACACTGCACAACCCTCACTGAGATAACACACACTGCCACTCAGAACACACTGGCACAACCCTCACTGAGATAACACACACTGCCACTCAGAACACACTGGCACAACCCTCACTGAGATAACACACACTGCCACTCAGAACACACTGGCACAACCCTCACTGAGATAACACACACTGCCACTCAGAACACACTGGCACAACCCTCACTGAGATAACACACACTGCCACTCAGAACACACTGGCACAACCCTCACTGAGATAACACACACTGCCACTCAGAACACACTGGCACAACCCTCACTGAGATAACACACACTGCCACTCAGAACACACTACACAACCCTCACTGAGATAACACACACTGCCACTCAGAACACACTACACAACCCTCACTGAGATAACACACACTGCCACTCAGAACACACTGGCACAACCCTCACTGAGATAACACACACTGCCACTCAGAACACACTACACAACCCTCACTGAGATAACACACACTGCCACTCAGAACACACTACACAACCCTCACTGAGATAACACACACTGCCACTCAGAACACACTACACAACCCTCACTGAGATAACACACACTGCCACTCAGAACACACTGGCACAACCCTCACTGAGATAACACACACTGCCACTCAGAACACACTGGCACAACCCTCACTGAGATAACACACACTGCCACTCAGAACACACTGCACAACCCTCACTGAGATAACACACACTGCCACTCAGAACACACTGGCACAACCCTCACTGAGATAACACACACTGCCACTCAGAACACACTGGCACAACCCTCACTGAGATAACACACACTGCCACTCAGAACACACTGGCACAACCCTCACTGAGATAACACACACTGCCACTCAGAACACACTGCACAACCCTCACTGAGATAACACACACTGCCACTCAGAACACACTGCACAACCCTCACTGAGATAACACACACTGCCACTCAGAACACACTGGCACAACCCTCACTGAGATAACACACACTGCCACTCAGAACACACTGCACAACCCTCACTGAGATAACACACACTGCCACTCAGAACACACTGGCACAACCCTCACTGAGATAACACACACTGCCACTCAGAACACACTGGCACAACCCTCACTGAGATAACACACACTGCCACTCAGAACACACTGGCACAACCCTCACTGAGATAACACACACTGCCACTCAGAACACACTGGCACAACCCTCACTGAGATAACACACACTGCCACTCAGAACACACTGGCACAACCCTCACTGAGATAACACACACTGCCACTCAGAACACACTGGCACAACCCTCACTGAGATAACACACACTGCCACTCAGAACACACTGCACAACCCTCACTGAGATAACACACACTGCCACTCAGAACACACTGGCACAACCCTCACTGAGATAACACACACTGCCACTCAGAACACACTGGCACAACCCTCACTGAGATAACACACACTGCCACTCAGAACACACTGGCACAACCCTCACTGAGATAACACACACTGCCACTCAGAACACACTGGCACAACCCTCACTGAGATAACACACACTGCCACTCAGAACACACTGGCACAACCCTCACTGAGATAACACACACTGCCACTCAGAACACACTGGCACAACCCTCACTGAGATAACACACACTGCCACTCAGAACACACTGAGAGTAAAAACACTAGCATCAAACACCAATACAGAAAATACAAACTTTTCATCTTTACAGTTTGAACAGTTTCAGTGACTTCATACAAAGTAATATTTTCTTCAAAGAAAAGAGTGACATTCTTTCACATGATTTATTTAAATTTTTAGA
>NC_140227.1:295000-297500 GCF_951802725.1 Rutilus rutilus
CTACGATGCATTGCGATGCATCAAAATTCTACTGCACACAACAAGGCAAAATTTTCATCAGTCATGAGGCAATTCAAGCAGTCAGATATTGAACAACAGATTTCATTGGCTGCTTTGTGTGTATTATCACTCTCCTGTATCTTTGACATAAATGTCATTAAATAAAATAAAATTGAATGGTACAGGGTATTGGATATGGCATTTTCAAACCTGAAAAAGAAAGCATAAATCACTGCTTTCAGTGCTTTGAATGAGAAATGTTTCTCTTCTCTCTGCTTGAGAACCATTTGAAATTAAATTTCAACTTTATTGTCCAACTCAAGGCCAGAAAATAAACAGTGTAGGGTGTAATGGTTCACAAAATTCATGGTTCGGTTCAATACGATACACTTGTGTCACGGTTCGGTACGTTTTCGATACAGCAAAAAGAAAGAAATGCCAGAGAAATTTCCTTGATTTTTTTTTTATTCTTTTTTTTATTAGAACTAACATCATAAAGTATGACATTTTTTTTTTTCTTTGAGCAATGATGGAGCTATAATTGACTCTTTTTAGGAGCATATAAAACAAAACAGCTCCTTGGACAAAATTAAATGTAATATTTTGTGCTTATAAACAAATGTTTATTTTAGTTCAGATTAACATTTGAGGGCAGCAATGTTATTCATAATGTCGAAATAAATCCGACATAACGTTACTTGAAAGCATTATAGCCTACTATTCCTGCCAAACTTCCAAAGTTGCAGTTAGTGTTACTACAGTAAATCCATGGTGAATATTGCAGATCTGTGGACACTGGATAGTTCATTCATGTCACAATGTTTCTTCCTGGTTTCCACGTCAGCGCTGTTTGATCCGTTAATAACGGAGAAATGTGAATGTTTCTCACTAGATCTCGCAGCGATGTTATTACTTCGAGTACTTCGGCGAGTTTAAATGCTTTCTTTACTGGATCTCTTAGCGTTGTGTAGTATAAGATCGGCTCGGTTGGTCCAAACTGATAAACAGTCCGTCACGAGTAGCTCAGTTTCGTTCCGCTTACATTGCGTTTGCCATTTGATGTTGTGGTCACACCAGCGTCTACATTATGAGCGCGCTCGCGACGCGCTTACATTTGAAATGACCGTTCGGTTTGAAAATGCGTGCCTTGTACCGAACGGCTTAGTACGAATACGCGTAGGCCTACTGTTACACCCCTAAAACAGTGACATAATCGATTATGGCACTTTGCCGCATCGATGCTGAATCGTGCATGCCCCGCATTGCGATGCATCGCCGAATCGATTATTGTTGACACCACTATATTCAATTCAATGTCCAGTTCTATAAGCTTTGCACTTTGCAAGTAGGTAACCTACACAGTAATAGGTTACAGTATAGTATACAGTAATGACATGATTTACATAAACTTTGTTTTGAGAGTTATGGAATTGGAGGCCAGTCAGGCCCCTCATGAATTCATATACATATAGATGAGGCAGGATTCAATCTGGCCAAAAGGCGTCAACCTGGACAAAATGTAATGTGAAGGTGGAAGGTTTATGACCATCAGCCACATGAGCAGATGTCCCTCCTTGAAGCCATGGATGCTGGCTCCAACGGTGGATCCGACATACCAACCAGTTTTATCCCAGGTGCATCGCCTTGGATGATATCAGATGTGATCTTGATGAAAACATGTGGCCTAACCCTAAAGATCGCAGAGATTAGATACAGTAATTTTGTGGGTGTGTTTTTTTGTTCAGAATGATCTTGTGTGTTTCATGGATATTTTGTTCACTGTAAGCAATACTGTAAAACTTTTTCTGTTCTATCAAACTGTGTTTCTACTGTACCTCCTGTAGTAAACAGTAAAGGAATAAAAACTGATTTGCTTTTTACTGGAATGCTTATGAATGTGAACAGTACTGTACATGTGGACAGTTCCCAACCAAGAAATTTAGTGTAAAACGGTGGATTGCATGTTTTGCATGCAAATACCTGTAAAACTGAAACATAAAAGTCTATGCAGTTTTAGTAATGTCAACAATAGCCAGTATTTTGAAACCTGGTGTACTTTGATTGAGTGCATGTACCTTGTGAAGTGAAAACAAGTGTTATTCTTTGACAGAATAATTTCATTTTGAGTCAGATTTCCAGTGTTTTGGTAAAGTTAGTGTGTGCAGAGAAACATGTGTTCTGTTTTGAAATGAAGAGTTAGTATATATTTAACTAAATGTGTTTTTGAGAAGACAATTAACCATTTGGCCAATTGTGTTTTGTAGGTGTGAGTCTGTGTTAAGAGTTTAGAAAAAGTATCTGAAGTATGGGTAAGCGCTTGTTAGCGATTGAAAAAAACTGTAATGTTATTTACAGACATGAGAGCAGTTTTATTCCACAGTAAACTAAACACAGATCCATCGTTGAGCTTGTAGCTTTAATAGCATTAAACTGGTTATGAAAACAAGTTAATAATGCAGTAATTGTGTCTGCAGCATTCATAATCATAAGATCTATGAAA